>NW_027440555.1:0-84724 GCF_031893055.1 Leptodactylus fuscus
TGAACCCTACAGTTTGTAAAGTGCTGCTGAATACGTTGGTGCTATATAAATTACATGTATTATTATCATGCTTACACCAACCCTCAAACGTTTAACTTCACTTTAAACCCATGAGAATGATTTGTCTGAACTGTACAGGCCAGGGCAGCACCTCGAGCTAAACAGATGCCTGCGTGGCTCACTGGTTAGCGACGCAGCTTTGCAGCCTTTCAACGCTTGCGTCCTGAGTTTGAATCCCGTGTGGGGTGTCCCCAAACTCGAGTGGGGTTTTCTTTTGCTGTACTTGAACCCTAGAGTTTGTAAAGTGCTGCTGAATACGTTGGCGCTATCTAAATAAAATGTATTTTTATTATTCTTGCACCAACCATCAAACTTTTAACTTCACTATAAACCCATGACAATGATTAGTCAGAACTACACAGGCCAGGGCAGCACCGTTTGTCAACCAAGTAGCTGCGTGGTTCAGTGGTTAGCGACACAGCCTTGCATCCTTTCAGCAATGGTGTCCTGAGTTCGAATCCTGTATGGGGTGTCCCCAAACTCAAGCAGGGTTTTCTTTTGCTGTACTTGAACCCTAGAGTTTGTAAAGTGCTGCTGAATACGTTGGCGCTATCTAAATAAAATGTATTTTTATTATTCTTGCACCAACCATCAAACTTTTAACTTCACTATAAACCCATGACAATGATTAGTCAGAACTACACAGGCCAGGGCAGCACCGTTTGTCAACCAAGTAGCTGCGTGGTTCAGTGGTTAGCGACACAGCCTTGCATCCTTTCAGCAATGGTGTCCTGAGTTCGAATCCCGTGTGGGGTGTCCCCAAACTCAAGCAGGGTTTTCTTTTGCTGTACTTGAACCCTAGAGTTTGTAAAGTGCTGCTGAATACGTTGGGGCTATATAAATAAAATGTATTTTTATTATTCTTGCACCAACCATCAGACTTTTAACTTCACTTTAAACCCATGACAATGATTTGTCAGAACTATACAGGCCAGGGCAGCAGCACATATCAACCAGATAGCTGCGTGGCTTAGTGGTTAGCGACGCAGCTTTGCAGCCTTTCGACGAAGGTGTCCTGAGTTCGAATCCCCTGCGGTGCCGAAAAGAGCAGCCTTTCCAAGGTGAGATTGTGGTGGTTTGGGGTTGGCGAGTGATGTGAGTGAAAGAGGGAGTCATGATGTCATCTATCGGGTGCGATCCATCGGGAGGCGGAGTAGGGGGAGACAGAGAAAGAGGGGTGTACCGTGAGGGAGGTACAGGTACGAGAGAGGGGGGCAAGGGGCAGACAGTGGAAGAGGGCAGCATGGGTGGGAGAAGGGTATAGGTACGAGAGAGGGGGAGACAGTGGAAGAGGGCAGCATGGGTGGGAGAAGGGTATACGAGGTGAGAGGTAAGCAGACTGGGAGGCAGAGATGGTGAAAGATGGGAGAAGTGTAGATCAATGGGGAGCAGTAAGCCATAGGGAGTTGGGAAGGTAAGCTGAGAGTAGAAGAGGGGAGTATGGGTGGAAGAAGCAGGTGAGATAGCAAGGGGGAGACAGTGGAAGAGGGCAGCATGGGTGGGAGAAGGGTAGAGTAGGTGAGAGGTCAATAGGGAGATAGGGGAGACAGTGGAAGAGGGGAGCGTAGGTGGTAGGCTCGGTGAGAGGTAAGGAGGAAGTGAGAGATGGGAGAAGCATAGATCAATAGGGAGGAGTAAACCATAGGGAGTTGAGAAAAGGGGAGTATGGGTGCGAGAAGCAGGAAGGGGGTGGGAAAGATAGCGAGGAAGAGGGCAGCATGGGTGGGAAAGGGTAGACTAGGTAAGCCGACTGGGAGGCAGTGATAGGGAAGCATGAAAAGGGTTGACTTGGGTGGGAAAGTTGCGAGGGTGGGTTTGGGGATCCATGGTGAAGTAGGGAGCAGAGTGTAACCTTTTCTTAGAACAGACTGCACCCCTATTTTTACAGATAACCCCCTCTCTTATGCACTGCTCCCCATGGATAACCCTTATCTTACAGACTGTTCCCCACGGTTCCCTCCTTCGCTCAGACTGGTTCACCCCGTATCTTACACACCCATGGTTCATTTTAAGCGCTGCTCTCCATGGATCACTCCCTATCTCACAAACCATCCGTCCAACCCTCAGACTTTTAACTTTATTTCTTTCCTTCGCAATGACTGACGTAGTTCCTGAACTATACAGTTCTGCAGCCTGAAGGCTCTGTGCTCTCTTCACTTCCTGGATTTCCCGGCACATTGGTGGGCGGGGCTTCACTTGCTCTGCTATCTGCTATGCATTACCACAGTATGAAGCTGATGCGGAAACTGATGTAGCAGAGCTGGATTTGAGTCAGCTTGCATTACATACAGAGGTAACGGACTCCTTATCTCAGCCCTTATCAGCCAAATTCAATTAAACCGGCTGATAAGTGGAAAAGCTGAAGATAGACAGCACAGTAATCCCGAAGCTCTCAGCTCCCGCCCTCCCCTATCTGAGGAGCTCCGTTGCTTGTCAGCCCCTCCCTCCCCTCCTGAGAACAGGCAGCTACGTCACTTGGGAAATGAGCAGATAAGCCCAGTGGCCATAGAAACGCAGTGTCAACAATGAAGGGAATAAATTAAGATAGCGGCCAAACAAAGCAGTTTTGATAAAGCAATGTATTTAGGAAAAGTCTTAAATCCACATAAAATAGCAGTATAAATAAGATGCTTTTCATGGGACAAACCCTTTAAGCAGTCAGCTGCGTGGCTCAGTGCTTAGCAGCGCAGACTTTCAACGCTGGTGTCCTTAGTTCAAATCCCGTGTTGGGTTTCCCCAAGGGGGGGGCTGGTTTGGCTGTACTTGAACCCTACAGTTTGTAAAGTGCTGCTGAATACGTTGGTGCTATATAAATTACATGTATTATTATCATGCTTACACCAACCCTCAAACGTTTAACTTCACTTTAAACCCATGAGAATGATTTGTCTGAACTGTACAGGCCAGGGCAGCACCTCGAGCTAAACAGATGCCTGCGTGGCTCACTGGTTAGCGACGCAGCTTTGCAGCCTTTCAACGCTTGCGTCCTGAGTTTGAATCCCGTGTGGGGTGTCCCCAAACTCGAGTGGGGTTTTCTTTTGCTGTACTTGAACCCTAGAGTTTGTAAAGTGCTGCTGAATACGTTGGCGCTATCTAAATAAAATGTATTTTTATTATTCTTGCACCAACCATCAAACTTTTAACTTCACTATAAACCCATGACAATGATTAGTCAGAACTACACAGGCCAGGGCAGCACCGTTTGTCAACCAAGTAGCTGCGTGGTTCAGTGGTTAGCGACACAGCCTTGCATCCTTTCAGCAATGGTGTCCTGAGTTCGAATCCTGTATGGGGTGTCCCCAAACTCAAGCAGGGTTTTCTTTTGCTGTACTTGAACCCTAGAGTTTGTAAAGTGCTGCTGAATACGTTGGCGCTATCTAAATAAAATGTATTTTTATTATTCTTGCACCAACCATCAAACTTTTAACTTCACTATAAACCCATGACAATGATTAGTCAGAACTACACAGGCCAGGGCAGCACCGTTTGTCAACCAAGTAGCTGTGTGGTTCAGTGGTTAGCGACACAGCCTTGCATCTTTTCAGCAATGGTGTCCTGAGTTCGAATCCCGTGTGGGGTGTCCCCAAACTCAAGCAGGGTTTTCTTTTGCTGTACTTGAACCCTAGAGTTTGTAAAGTGCTGCTGAATACGTTGGGGCTATCTAAATAAAATGTATTTTTATTATTCTTGCACCAACCATCAAACTTTTAACTTCACTATAAACCCATGACAATGATTTGTCAGAACTATACAGGCCAGGTCAGCACAGCATGCCATCCAGGTGGCTGCGTGGCTTAGTGGTTAGCGAAGCATCCTTGCAGCCTTTCAACACTGGCAGGCTGAGTTTGAATCCCATGTGGGGTGTCCGCAAACCAGTGTAGGGTTTTTTTTGGCTGTACTTGAACCCTAGAGTTTATAAAGTGCTGCTGAATACGTTGGTGCTATATTAATAAAATGTATTTTTATTATTCTTGCACCAACCATCAAACTTTTAACTTCACTATAAACCCATGACAATGATTAGTCAGAACTACACAGGCCAGGGCAGCACCGTTTGTCAACCAAGTAGCTGCGTGGTTCAGTGGTTAGCGACACAGCCTTGCATCCTTTCAGCAATGGTGTCCTGAGTTCGAATCCCGTGTGGGGTGTCCCCAAACTCAAGCAGGTTTTTCTTTTGCTGTACTTGAACCCTAGAGTTTGTAAAGTGCTGCTGAATACGTTGGGGCTATATAAATAAAATGTATTTTTATTATTCTTGCACCAACCATCAGACTTTTAACTTCACTTTAAACCCATGACAATGATTTGTCAGAACTATACAGGCCAGGGCAGCAGCACATATCAACCAGATAGCTGCGTGGCTTAGTGGTTAGCGACGCAGCTTTGCAGCCTTTCGACGAAGGTGTCCTGAGAAAACCTTTCCAAGGTGAGATTGTGGTGGTTTGGGGTTGGCGAGTGATGTGAGTGAAAGAGGGAGTCATGATGTCATCTATCGGGTGCGATCCATCGGGAGGCGGAGTAGGGGGAGACAGAGAAAGAGGGGTGTACCGTGAGGGAGGTACAGGTACGAGAGAGGGGGGCAAGGGGCAGACAGTGGAAGAGGGCAGCATGGGTGGGAGAAGGGTATACGAGGTGAGAGGTAAGCAGACTGGGAGGCAGAGATGGTGAAAGATGGGAGAAGTGTAGATCAATGGGGAGCAGTAAGCCATAGGGAGTTGGGAAGGTAAGCTGAGAGTAGAAGAGGGGAGTATGGGTGGAAGAAGCAGGTGAGATAGCAAGGGGGAGACAGTGGAAGAGGGCAGCATGGGTGGGAGAAGGGTAGAGTAGGTGAGAGGTCAATAGGGAGATAGGGGAGACAGTGGAAGAGGGGAGCGTAGGTGGTAGGCTCGGTGAGAGGTAAGGAGGAAGTGAGAGATGGGAGAAGCATAGATCAATAGGGAGGAGTAAACCATAGGGAGTTGAGAAAAGGGGAGTATGGGTGCGAGAAGCAGGAAGGGGGTGGGAAAGAAAGCGAGGAAGAGGGCAGCATGGGTGGGAAAGGGTAGACTAGGTAAGCCGACTGGGAGGCAGTGATAGGGAAGCATGAAAAGGGTTGACTTGGGTGGGAAAGTTGCGAGGGTGGGTTTGGGGATCCATGGTGAAGTAGGGAGCAGAGTGCAACCTTTTCTTAGAACAGACTGCACCCCTATTTTTACAGATAACCCCCTCTCTTATGCACTGCTCCCCATGGATAACCCTTATCTTACAGACTGTTCCCCACGGTTCCCTCCTTCGCTCAGACTGGTTCACCCCGTATCTTACACACCCATGGTTCATTTTAAGCGCTGCTCTCCATGGATCACTCCCTATCTCACAAACCATCCGTCCAACCCTCAGACTTTTAACTTTATTTCTTTCCTTCGCAATGACTGACGTAGTTCCTGAACTATACAGTTCTGCAGCCTGAAGGCTCTGTGCTCTCTTCACTTCCTGGATTTCCCGGCACATTGGTGGGCGGGGCTTCACTTGCTCTGCTATCTGCTATGCATTACCACAGTATGAAGCTGATGCGGAAACTGATGTAGCAGAGCTGGATTTGAGTCAGCTTGCATTACATACAGAGGTAACGGACTCCTTATCTCAGCCCTTATCAGCCAAATTCAATTAAACCGGCTGATAAGTGGAAAAGCTGAAGATAGACAGCACAGTAATCCCGAAGCTCTCAGCTCCCGCCCTCCCCTATCTGAGGAGCTCCGTTGCTTGTCAGCCCCTCCCTCCCCTCCTGAGAACAGGCAGCTACGTCACTTGGGAAATGAGCAGATAAGCCCAGTGGCCATAGAAACGCAGTGTCAACAATGAAGGGAATAAATTAAGATAGCGGCCAAACAAAGCAGTTTTGATAAAGCAATGTATTTAGGAAAAGTCTTAAATCCACATAAAATAGCAGTATAAATAAGATGCTTTTCATGGGACAAACCCTTTAAGCAGTCAGCTGCGTGGCTCAGTGCTTAGCAGCGCAGACTTTCAACGCTGGTGTCCTTAGTTCAAATCCCGGGTTGGGGGCTGGTTTGGCTGTACTTGAACCCTACAGTTTGTAAAGTGCTGCTGAATACGTTGGTGCTATATAAATTACATGTATTATTATCATGCTTACACCAACCCTCAAACGTTTAACTTCACTTTAAACCCATGAGAATGATTTGTCTGAACTGTACAGGCCAGGGCAGCACCTCGAGCTAAACAGATGCCTGCGTGGCTCACTGGTTAGCGACGCAGCTTTGCAGCCTTTCAACGCTTGCGTCCTGAGTTTGAATCCCGTGTGGGGTGTCCCCAAACTCGAGTGGGGTTTTCTTTTGCTGTACTTGAACCCTAGAGTTTGTAAAGTGCTGCTGAATACGTTGGCGCTATCTAAATAAAATGTATTTTTATTATTCTTGCACCAACCATCAAACTTTTAACTTCACTATAAACCCATGACAATGATTAGTCAGAACTACACAGGCCAGGGCAGCACCGTTTGTTAACCAAGTAGCTGCGTGGTTCAGTGGTTAGCGACACAGCCTTGCATCCTTTCAGCAATGGTGTCCTGAGTTCGAATCCCGTATGGGGTGTCCCCAAACTCAAGCAGGGTTTTCTTTTGCTGTACTTGAACCCTAGAGTTTGTAAAGTGCTGCTGAATACGTTGGGGCTATCTAAATAAAATGTATTTTTATTATTCTTGCACCAACCATCAAACTTTTAACTTCACTTTAAACATGACACTTATTAGTCAGAACTACACAGGCCAGGGCAGCAGCCTTTGTCAACCAGGTAGCTGCATGGTTTAGTGGTTAGCGACGCAGCCTTGCATCCTTTCAGCACTGGTGTCCTGAGTTCGAATCCCGTGTGGGGTGTCTCTAAACTCAAGTAGGGTTTTCTTTTGCTGTACTTGAACCCTAGAGTTTGTAAAGTGCTGCTGAATACGTTGGGGCTATATAAATAAAATGTATTTTTATTATTCTTGCACCAACCATCAGACTTTTAACTTCACTTTAAACCCATGACAATGATTTGTCAGAACTATACAGGCCAGGGCAGCAGCACATATCAACCAGATAGCTGCGTGGCTTAGTGGTTAGCGGCGCAGCTTTGCAGCCTTTCGACGAAGGTGTCCTGAGTTCGATTCCCCTGCCGTGCCGAAAAGAGCAACCTTTCCAAGGTAAGATTGTGGTGGTTTGGGGTTGGCGAGTGATGTGAGTGAAAGAGGGAGTCATGATGTCATCTATCGGGTGCGATCCATCGGGAGGCGGAGTAGGGGGAGACAGAGAAAGAGGGGTGTACCGTGAGGGAGGTACAGGTACGAGAGAGGGGGGCAAGGGGCAGACAGTGGAAGAGGGCAGCATGGGTGGGAGAAGGGTATAGGTACGAGAGAGGGGGAGACAGTGGAAGAGGGCAGCATGGGTGGGAGAAGGGTATACGAGGTGAGAGGTAAGCAGACTGGGAGGCAGAGACGGTGAAAGATGGGAGAAGCGTAGATCAATGGGGAGGAGTAAGCCATATAGGGAGTTGGGAAGGTAAGCTGAGAGTAGAAGAGGGGAGTATGGGTGGAAGAAGCAGGTGAGATAGCAAGGGGGAGACAGTGGAAGAGGGCAGCATGGGTGGGAGAAGGGTAGAGTAGGTGAGAGGTCAATAGGGAGATAGGGGAGACAGTGGAAGAGGGGAGCGTAGGTGGTAGGCTCGGTGAGAGATGGGAGAAGCATAGATCAATAGGGAGGAGTAAACCATAGGGAGTTGAGAAAAGGGGAGTATGGGTGCGAGAAGCAGGAAGGGGGTGGGAAAGATAGCGAGGAAGAGGGCAGCATGGGTGGGAAAGGGTAGACTAGGTAAGCCGACTGGGAGGCAGTGACAGGGAAGCATGAAAAGGGTTGACTTGGGTGGGAAAGTTGCGAGGGTGGGTTTGGGGATCCATGGTGAAGTAGGGAGCAGAGTGTAACCTTTTCTTAGAACAGACTGCACCCCTATTTTTACAGATAACCCTCTCTTATGCACTGCTCCCCATGGATAACCCTTATCTTACAGACTGTTCCCCACGGTTCCCTCCTTCGCTCAGACTGGTTCACCCCGTATCTTACACACCCATGGTTCATTTTAAGCGCTGCTCTCCATGGATCACTCCCTATCTCACAAACCATCCGTCCAACCCTCAGACTTTTAACTTTATTTCTTTCCTTCGCAATGACTGACGTAGTTCCTGAACTATACAGTTCTGCAGCCTGAAGGCTCTGTGCTCTCTTCACTTCCTGGATTTCCCGGCACATTGGTGGGCGGGGCTTCACTTGCTCTGCTATCTGCTATGCATTACCACAGTATGAAGCTGATGCGGAAACTGATGTAGCAGAGCTGGATTTGAGTCAGCTTGCATTACATACAGAGGTAACGGACTCCTTATCTCAGCCCTTATCAGCCAAATTCAATTAAACCGGCTGATAAGTGGAAAAGCTGAAGATAGACAGCACAGTAATCCCGAAGCTCTCAGCTCCCGCCCTCCCCTATCTGAGGAGCTCCGTTGCTTGTCAGCCCCTCCCTCCCCTCCTGAGAACAGGCAGCTACGTCACTTGGGAAATGAGCAGATAAGCCCAGTGGCCATAGAAACGCAGTGTCAACAATGAAGGGAATAAATTAAGATAGCGGCCAAACAAAGCAGTTTTGATAAAGCAATGTATTTAGGAAAAGTCTTAAATCCACATAAAATAGCAGTATAAATAAGATGCTTTTCATGGGACAAACCCTTTAAGCAGTCAGCTGCGTGGCTCAGTGCTTAGCAGCGCAGACTTTCAACGCTGGTGTCCTTAGTTCAAATCCCGTGTTGGGTTTCCCCAAGGGGGGGGCTGGTTTGGCTGTACTTGAACCCTACAGTTTGTAAAGTGCTGCTGAATACGTTGGTGCTATATAAATTACATGTATTATTATCATGCTTACACCAACCCTCAAACGTTTAACTTCACTTTAAACCCATGAGAATGATTTGTCTGAACTGTACAGGCCAGGGCAGCACCTCGAGCTAAACAGATGCCTGCGTGGCTCACTGGTTAGCGACGCAGCTTTGCAGCCTTTCAACGCTTGCGTCCTGAGTTTGAATCCCGTGTGGGGTGTCCCCAAACTCGAGTGGGGTTTTCTTTTGCTGTACTTGAACCCTAGAGTTTGTAAAGTGCTGCTGAATACGTTGGCGCTATCTAAATAAAATGTATTTTTATTATTCTTGCACCAACCATCAAACTTTTAACTTCACTATAAACCCATGACAATGATTAGTCAGAACTACACAGGCCAGGGCAGCACCGTTTGTCAACCAAGTAGCTGCGTGGTTCAGTGGTTAGCGACACAGCCTTGCATCCTTTCAGCAATGGTGTCCTGAGTTCGAATCCCGTATGGGGTGTCCCCAAACTCAAGCAGGGTTTTCTTTTGCTGTACTTGAACCCTAGAGTTTGTAAAGTGCTGCTGAATACGTTGGGGCTATCTAAATAAAATGTATTTTTATTATTCTTGCACCAACCATCAAACTTTTAACTTCACTTTAAACATGACACTTATTAGTCAGAACTACACAGGCCAGGGCAGCAGCCTTTGTCAACCAGGTAGCTGCATGGTTTAGTGGTTAGCGACGCAGCCTTGCATCCTTTCAGCACTGGTGTCCTGAGTTCGAATCCCGTGTGGGGTGTCTCTAAACTCAAGTAGGGTTTTCTTTTGCTGTACTTGAACCCTAGAGTTTGTAAAGTGCTGCTGAATACGTTGGGGCTATATAAATAAAATGTATTTTTATTATTCTTGCACCAACCATCAGACTTTTAACTTCACTTTAAACCCATGACAATGATTTGTCAGAACTATACAGGCCAGGGCAGCAGCACATATCAACCAGATAGCTGCGTGGCTTAGTGGTTAGCGGCGCAGCTTTGCAGCCTTTCGACGAAGGTGTCCTGAGTTCGATTCCCCTGCCGTGCCGAAAAGAGCAACCTTTCCAAGGTAAGATTGTGGTGGTTTGGGGTTGGCGAGTGATGTGAGTGAAAGAGGGAGTCATGATGTCATCTATCGGGTGCGATCCATCGGGAGGCGGAGTAGGGGGAGACAGAGAAAGAGGGGTGTACCGTGAGGGAGGTACAGGTACGAGAGAGGGGGGCAAGGGGCAGACAGTGGAAGAGGGCAGCATGGGTGGGAGAAGGGTATAGGTACGAGAGAGGGGGAGACAGTGGAAGAGGGCAGCATGGGTGGGAGAAGGGTATACGAGGTGAGAGGTAAGCAGACTGGGAGGCAGAGACGGTGAAAGATGGGAGAAGCGTAGATCAATGGGGAGGAGTAAGCCATATAGGGAGTTGGGAAGGTAAGCTGAGAGTAGAAGAGGGGAGTATGGGTGGAAGAAGCAGGTGAGATAGCAAGGGGGAGACAGTGGAAGAGGGCAGCATGGGTGGGAGAAGGGTAGAGTAGGTGAGAGGTCAATAGGGAGATAGGGGAGACAGTGGAAGAGGGGAGCGTAGGTGGTAGGCTCGGTGAGAGATGGGAGAAGCATAGATCAATAGGGAGGAGTAAACCATAGGGAGTTGAGAAAAGGGGAGTATGGGTGCGAGAAGCAGGAAGGGGGTGGGAAAGATAGCGAGGAAGAGGGCAGCATGGGTGGGAAAGGGTAGACTAGGTAAGCCGACTGGGAGGCAGTGACAGGGAAGCATGAAAAGGGTTGACTTGGGTGGGAAAGTTGCGAGGGTGGGTTTGGGGATCCATGGTGAAGTAGGGAGCAGAGTGTAACCTTTTCTTAGAACAGACTGCACCCCTATTTTTACAGATAACCCCCTCTCTTATGCACTGCTCCCCATGGATAACCCTTATCTTACAGACTGTTCCCCACGGTTCCCTCCTTCGCTCAGACTGGTTCACCCCGTATCTTACACACCCATGGTTCATTTTAAGCGCTGCTCTCCATGGATCACTCCCTATCTCACAAACCATCCGTCCAACCCTCAGACTTTTAACTTTATTTCTTTCCTTCGCAATGACTGACGTAGTTCCTGAACTATACAGTTCTGCAGCCTGAAGGCTCTGTGCTCTCTTCACTTCCTGGATTTCCCGGCACATTGGTGGGCGGGGCTTCACTTGCTCTGCTATCTGCTATGCATTACCACAGTATGAAGCTGATGCGGAAACTGATGTAGCAGAGCTGGATTTGAGTCAGCTTGCATTACATACAGAGGTAACGGACTCCTTATCTCAGCCCTTATCAGCCAAATTCAATTAAACCGGCTGATAAGTGGAAAAGCTGAAGATAGACAGCACAGTAATCCCGAAGCTCTCAGCTCCCGCCCTCCCCTATCTGAGGAGCTCCGTTGCTTGTCAGCCCCTCCCTCCCCTCCTGAGAACAGGCAGCTACGTCACTTGGGAAATGAGCAGATAAGCCCAGTGGCCATAGAAACGCAGTGTCAACAATGAAGGGAATAAATTAAGATAGCGGCCAAACAAAGCAGTTTTGATAAAGCAATGTATTTAGGAAAAGTCTTAAATCCACATAAAATAGCAGTATAAATAAGATGCTTTTCATGGGACAAACCCTTTAAGCAGTCAGCTGCGTGGCTCAGTGCTTAGCAGCGCAGACTTTCAACGCTGGTGTCCTTAGTTCAAATCCCGTGTTGGGTTTCCCCAAGGGGGGGGCTGGTTTGGCTGTACTTGAACCCTACAGTTTGTAAAGTGCTGCTGAATACGTTGGTGCTATATAAATTACATGTATTATTATCATGCTTACACCAACCCTCAAACGTTTAACTTCACTTTAAACCCATGAGAATGATTTGTCTGAACTGTACAGGCCAGGGCAGCACCTCGAGCTAAACAGATGCCTGCGTGGCTCACTGGTTAGCGACGCAGCTTTGCAGCCTTTCAACGCTTGCGTCCTGAGTTTGAATCCCGTGTGGGGTGTCCCCAAACTCGAGTGGGGTTTTCTTTTGCTGTACTTGAACCCTAGAGTTTGTAAAGTGCTGCTGAATACGTTGGCGCTATCTAAATAAAATGTATTTTTATTATTCTTGCACCAACCATCAAACTTTTAACTTCACTATAAACCCATGACAATGATTAGTCAGAACTACACAGGCCAGGGCAGCACCGTTTGTCAACCAAGTAGCTGCGTGGTTCAGTGGTTAGCGACACAGCCTTGCATCCTTTCAGCAATGGTGTCCTGAGTTCGAATCCCGTATGGGGTGTCCCCAAACTCAAGCAGGGTTTTCTTTTGCTGTACTTGAACCCTAGAGTTTGTAAAGTGCTGCTGAATACGTTGGGGCTATCTAAATAAAATGTATTTTTATTATTCTTGCACCAACCATCAAACTTTTAACTTCACTTTAAACATGACACTTATTAGTCAGAACTACACAGGCCAGGGCAGCAGCCTTTGTCAACCAGGTAGCTGCATGGTTTAGTGGTTAGCGACGCAGCCTTGCATCCTTTCAGCACTGGTGTCCTGAGTTCGAATCCCGTGTGGGGTGTCTCTAAACTCAAGTAGGGTTTTCTTTTGCTGTACTTGAACCCTAGAGTTTGTAAAGTGCTGCTGAATACGTTGGGGCTATATAAATAAAATGTATTTTTATTATTCTTGCACCAACCATCAGACTTTTAACTTCACTTTAAACCCATGACAATGATTTGTCAGAACTATACAGGCCAGGGCAGCAGCACATATCAACCAGATAGCTGCGTGGCTTAGTGGTTAGCGGCGCAGCTTTGCAGCCTTTCGACGAAGGTGTCCTGAGTTCGATTCCCCTGCCGTGCCGAAAAGAGCAACCTTTCCAAGGTAAGATTGTGGTGGTTTGGGGTTGGCGAGTGATGTGAGTGAAAGAGGGAGTCATGATGTCATCTATCGGGTGCGATCCATCGGGAGGCGGAGTAGGGGGAGACAGAGAAAGAGGGGTGTACCGTGAGGGAGGTACAGGTACGAGAGAGGGGGGCAAGGGGCAGACAGTGGAAGAGGGCAGCATGGGTGGGAGAAGGGTATAGGTACGAGAGAGGGGGAGACAGTGGAAGAGGACAGCATGGGTGGGAGAAGGGTATACGAGGTGAGAGGTAAGCAGACTGGGAGGCAGAGACGGTGAAAGATGGGAGAAGCGTAGATCAATGGGGAGGAGTAAGCCATATAGGGAGTTGGGAAGGTAAGCTGAGAGTAGAAGAGGGGAGTATGGGTGGAAGAAGCAGGTGAGATAGCAAGGGGGAGACAGTGGAAGAGGGCAGCATGGGTGGGAGAAGGGTAGAGTAGGTGAGAGGTCAATAGGGAGATAGGGGAGACAGTGGAAGAGGGGAGCGTAGGTGGTAGGCTCGGTGAGAGATGGGAGAAGCATAGATCAATAGGGAGGAGTAAACCATAGGGAGTTGAGAAAAGGGGAGTATGGGTGCGAGAAGCAGGAAGGGGGTGGGAAAGATAGCGAGGAAGAGGGCAGCATGGGTGGGAAAGGGTAGACTAGGTAAGCCGACTGGGAGGCAGTGACAGGGAAGCATGAAAAGGGTTGACTTGGGTGGGAAAGTTGCGAGGGTGGGTTTGGGGATCCATGGTGAAGTAGGGAGCAGAGTGTAACCTTTTCTTAGAACAGACTGCACCCCTATTTTTACAGATAACCCCCTCTCTTATGCACTGCTCCCCATGGATAACCCTTATCTTACAGACTGTTCCCCACGGTTCCCTCCTTCGCTCAGACTGGTTCACCCCGTATCTTACACACCCATGGTTCATTTTAAGCGCTGCTCTCCATGGATCACTCCCTATCTCACAAACCATCCGTCCAACCCTCAGACTTTTAACTTTATTTCTTTCCTTCGCAATGACTGACGTAGTTCCTGAACTATACAGTTCTGCAGCCTGAAGGCTCTGTGCTCTCTTCACTTCCTGGATTTCCCGGCACATTGGTGGGCGGGGCTTCACTTGCTCTGCTATCTGCTATGCATTACCACAGTATGAAGCTGATGCGGAAACTGATGTAGCAGAGCTGGATTTGAGTCAGCTTGCATTACATACAGAGGTAACGGACTCCTTATCTCAGCCCTTATCAGCCAAATTCAATTAAACCGGCTGATAAGTGGAAAAGCTGAAGATAGACAGCACAGTAATCCCGAAGCTCTCAGCTCCCGCCCTCCCCTATCTGAGGAGCTCCGTTGCTTGTCAGCCCCTCCCTCCCCTCCTGAGAACAGGCAGCTACGTCACTTGGGAAATGAGCAGATAAGCCCAGTGGCCATAGAAACGCAGTGTCAACAATGAAGGGAATAAATTAAGATAGCGGCCAAACAAAGCAGTTTTGATAAAGCAATGTATTTAGGAAAAGTCTTAAATCCACATAAAATAGCAGTATAAATAAGATGCTTTTCATGGGACAAACCCTTTAAGCAGTCAGCTGCGTGGCTCAGTGCTTAGCAGCGCAGACTTTCAACGCTGGTGTCCTTAGTTCAAATCCCGTGTTGGGTTTCCCCAAGGGGGGGGCTGGTTTGGCTGTACTTGAACCCTACAGTTTGTAAAGTGCTGCTGAATACGTTGGTGCTATATAAATTACATGTATTATTATCATGCTTACACCAACCCTCAAACGTTTAACTTCACTTTAAACCCATGAGAATGATTTGTCTGAACTGTACAGGCCAGGGCAGCACCTCGAGCTAAACAGATGCCTGCGTGGCTCACTGGTTAGCGACGCAGCTTTGCAGCCTTTCAACGCTTGCGTCCTGAGTTTGAATCCCGTGTGGGGTGTCCCCAAACTCGAGTGGGGTTTTCTTTTGCTGTACTTGAACCCTAGAGTTTGTAAAGTGCTGCTGAATACGTTGGCGCTATCTAAATAAAATGTATTTTTATTATTCTTGCACCAACCATCAAACTTTTAACTTCACTATAAACCCATGACAATGATTAGTCAGAACTACACAGGCCAGGGCAGCACCGTTTGTCAACCAAGTAGCTGCGTGGTTCAGTGGTTAGCGACACAGCCTTGCATCCTTTCAGCAATGGTGTCCTGAGTTCGAATCCTGTATGGGGTGTCCCCAAACTCAAGCAGGGTTTTCTTTTGCTGTACTTGAACCCTAGAGTTTGTAAAGTGCTGCTGAATACGTTGGCGCTATCTAAATAAAATGTATTTTTATTATTCTTGCACCAACCATCAAACTTTTAACTTCACTATAAACCCATGACAATGATTAGTCAGAACTACACAGGCCAGGGCAGCACCGTTTGTCAACCAAGTAGCTGTGTGGTTCAGTGGTTAGCGACACAGCCTTGCATCTTTTCAGCAATGGTGTCCTGAGTTCGAATCCCGTGTGGGGTGTCCCCAAACTCAAGCAGGGTTTTCTTTTGCTGTACTTGAACCCTAGAGTTTGTAAAGTGCTGCTGAATACGTTGGGGCTATCTAAATAAAATGTATTTTTATTATTCTTGCACCAACCATCAAACTTTTAACTTCACTATAAACCCATGACAATGATTTGTCAGAACTATACAGGCCAGGTCAGCACAGCATGCCATCCAGGTGGCTGCGTGGCTTAGTGGTTAGCGAAGCAGCCTTTCAACACTGGCAGGCTGAGTTTGAATCCCATGTGGGGTGTCCGCAAACCAGTGTAGGGTTTTTTTTGGCTGTACTTGAACCCTAGAGTTTATAAAGTGCTGCTGAATACGTTGGTGCTATATTAATAAAATGTATTTTTATTATTCTTGCACCAACCATCAAACTTTTAACTTCACTATAAACCCATGACAATGATTAGTCAGAACTACACAGGCCAGGGCAGCACCGTTTGTCAACCAAGTAGCTGCGTGGTTCAGTGGTTAGCGACACAGCCTTGCATCTTTTCAGCAATGGTGTCCTGAGTTCGAATCCCGTGTGGGGTGTCCCCAAACTCAAGCAGGTTTTTCTTTTGCTGTACTTGAACCCTAGAGTTTGTAAAGTGCTGCTGAATACGTTGGGGCTATCTAAATAAAATGTATTTTTATTATTCTTGCACCAACCATCAAACTTTTAACTTCACTTTAAACATGACACTTATTAGTCAGAACTACACAGGCCAGGGCAGCAGCCTTTGTCAACCAGGTAGCTGCATGGTTTAGTGGTTAGCGACGCAGCCTTGCATCCTTTCAGCACTGGTGTCCTGAGTTCGAATCCCGTGTGGGGTGTCTCTAAACTCAAGTAGGGTTTTCTTTTGCTGTACTTGAACCCTAGAGTTTGTAAAGTGCTGCTGAATACGTTGGGGCTATATAAATAAAATGTATTTTTATTATTCTTGCACCAACCATCAGACTTTTAACTTCACTTTAAACCCATGACAATGATTTGTCAGAACTATACAGGCCAGGGCAGCAGCACATATCAACCAGATAGCTGCGTGGCTTAGTGGTTAGCGGCGCAGCTTTGCAGCCTTTCGACGAAGGTGTCCTGAGTTCGATTCCCCTGCCGTGCCGAAAAGAGCAACCTTTCCAAGGTAAGATTGTGGTGGTTTGGGGTTGGCGAGTGATGTGAGTGAAAGAGGGAGTCATGATGTCATCTATCGGGTGCGATCCATCGGGAGGCGGAGTAGGGGGAGACAGAGAAAGAGGGGTGTACCGTGAGGGAGGTACAGGTACGAGAGAGGGGGGCAAGGGGCAGACAGTGGAAGAGGGCAGCATGGGTGGGAGAAGGGTATAGGTACGAGAGAGGGGGAGACAGTGGAAGAGGGCAGCATGGGTGGGAGAAGGGTATACGAGGTGAGAGGTAAGCAGACTGGGAGGCAGAGACGGTGAAAGATGGGAGAAGCGTAGATCAATGGGGAGGAGTAAGCCATATAGGGAGTTGGGAAGGTAAGCTGAGAGTAGAAGAGGGGAGTATGGGTGGAAGAAGCAGGTGAGATAGCAAGGGGGAGACAGTGGAAGAGGGCAGCATGGGTGGGAGAAGGGTAGAGTAGGTGAGAGGTCAATAGGGAGATAGGGGAGACAGTGGAAGAGGGGAGCGTAGGTGGTAGGCTCGGTGAGAGATGGGAGAAGCATAGATCAATAGGGAGGAGTAAACCATAGGGAGTTGAGAAAAGGGGAGTATGGGTGCGAGAAGCAGGAAGGGGGTGGGAAAGATAGCGAGGAAGAGGGCAGCATGGGTGGGAAAGGGTAGACTAGGTAAGCCGACTGGGAGGCAGTGACAGGGAAGCATGAAAAGGGTTGACTTGGGTGGGAAAGTTGCGAGGGTGGGTTTGGGGATCCATGGTGAAGTAGGGAGCAGAGTGTAACCTTTTCTTAGAACAGACTGCACCCCTATTTTTACAGATAACCCCCTCTCTTATGCACTGCTCCCCATGGATAACCCTTATCTTACAGACTGTTCCCCACGGTTCCCTCCTTCGCTCAGACTGGTTCACCCCGTATCTTACACACCCATGGTTCATTTTAAGCGCTGCTCTCCATGGATCACTCCCTATCTCACAAACCATCCGTCCAACCCTCAGACTTTTAACTTTATTTCTTTCCTTCGCAATGACTGACGTAGTTCCTGAACTATACAGTTCTGCAGCCTGAAGGCTCTGTGCTCTCTTCACTTCCTGGATTTCCCGGCACATTGGTGGGCGGGGCTTCACTTGCTCTGCTATCTGCTATGCATTACCACAGTATGAAGCTGATGCGGAAACTGATGTAGCAGAGCTGGATTTGAGTCAGCTTGCATTACATACAGAGGTAACGGACTCCTTATCTCAGCCCTTATCAGCCAAATTCAATTAAACCGGCTGATAAGTGGAAAAGCTGAAGATAGACAGCACAGTAATCCCGAAGCTCTCAGCTCCCGCCCTCCCCTATCTGAGGAGCTCCGTTGCTTGTCAGCCCCTCCCTCCCCTCCTGAGAACAGGCAGCTACGTCACTTGGGAAATGAGCAGATAAGCCCAGTGGCCATAGAAACGCAGTGTCAACAATGAAGGGAATAAATTAAGATAGCGGCCAAACAAAGCAGTTTTGATAAAGCAATGTATTTAGGAAAAGTCTTAAATCCACATAAAATAGCAGTATAAATAAGATGCTTTTCATGGGACAAACCCTTTAAGCAGTCAGCTGCGTGGCTCAGTGCTTAGCAGCGCAGACTTTCAACGCTGGTGTCCTTAGTTCAAATCCCGTGTTGGGTTTCCCCAAGGGGGGGGCTGGTTTGGCTGTACTTGAACCCTACAGTTTGTAAAGTGCTGCTGAATACGTTGGTGCTATATAAATTACATGTATTATTATCATGCTTACACCAACCCTCAAACGTTTAACTTCACTTTAAACCCATGAGAATGATTTGTCTGAACTGTACAGGCCAGGGCAGCACCTCGAGCTAAACAGATGCCTGCGTGGCTCACTGGTTAGCGACGCAGCTTTGCAGCCTTTCAACGCTTGCGTCCTGAGTTTGAATCCCGTGTGGGGTGTCCCCAAACTCGAGTGGGGTTTTCTTTTGCTGTACTTGAACCCTAGAGTTTGTAAAGTGCTGCTGAATACGTTGGCGCTATCTAAATAAAATGTATTTTTATTATTCTTGCACCAACCATCAAACTTTTAACTTCACTATAAACCCATGACAATGATTAGTCAGAACTACACAGGCCAGGGCAGCACCGTTTGTCAACCAAGTAGCTGCGTGGTTCAGTGGTTAGCGACACAGCCTTGCATCCTTTCAGCAATGGTGTCCTGAGTTCGAATCCTGTATGGGGTGTCCCCAAACTCAAGCAGGGTTTTCTTTTGCTGTACTTGAACCCTAGAGTTTGTAAAGTGCTGCTGAATACGTTGGCGCTATCTAAATAAAATGTATTTTTATTATTCTTGCACCAACCATCAAACTTTTAACTTCACTATAAACCCATGACAATGATTAGTCAGAACTACACAGGCCAGGGCAGCACCGTTTGTCAACCAAGTAGCTGTGTGGTTCAGTGGTTAGCGACACAGCCTTGCATCTTTTCAGCAATGGTGTCCTGAGTTCGAATCCCGTGTGGGGTGTCCCCAAACTCAAGCAGGGTTTTCTTTTGCTGTACTTGAACCCTAGAGTTTGTAAAGTGCTGCTGAATACGTTGGGGCTATCTAAATAAAATGTATTTTTATTATTCTTGCACCAACCATCAAACTTTTAACTTCACTATAAACCCATGACAATGATTTGTCAGAACTATACAGGCCAGGTCAGCACAGCATGCCATCCAGGTGGCTGCGTGGCTTAGTGGTTAGCGAAGCATCCTTGCAGCCTTTCAACACTGGCAGGCTGAGTTTGAATCCCATGTGGGGTGTCCGCAAACCAGTGTAGGGTTTTTTTTGGCTGTACTTGAACCCTAGAGTTTATAAAGTGCTGCTGAATACGTTGGTGCTATATTAATAAAATGTATTTTTATTATTCTTGCACCAACCATCAAACTTTTAACTTCACTATAAACCCATGACAATGATTAGTCAGAACTACACAGGCCAGGGCAGCACCGTTTGTCAACCAAGTAGCTGCGTGGTTCAGTGGTTAGCGACACAGCCTTGCATCCTTTCAGCAATGGTGTCCTGAGTTCGAATCCCGTGTGGGGTGTCCCCAAACTCAAGCAGGTTTTTCTTTTGCTGTACTTGAACCCTAGAGTTTGTAAAGTGCTGCTGAATACGTTGGGGCTATATAAATAAAATGTATTTTTATTATTCTTGCACCAACCATCAGACTTTTAACTTCACTTTAAACCCATGACAATGATTTGTCAGAACTATACAGGCCAGGGCAGCAGCACATATCAACCAGATAGCTGCGTGGCTTAGTGGTTAGCGACGCAGCTTTGCAGCCTTTCGACGAAGGTGTCCTGAGTTCGATTCCCCTGAAAAGAGCAACCTTTCCAAGGTAAGATTGTGGTGGTTTGGGGTTGGCGAGTGATGTGAGTGAAAGAGGGAGTCATGATGTCATCTATCGGGTGCGATCCATCGGGAGGCGGAGTAGGGGGAGACAGAGAAAGAGGGGTGTACCGTGAGGGAGGTACAGGTACGAGAGAGGGGGGCAAGGGGCAGACAGTGGAAGAGGGCAGCATGGGTGGGAGAAGGGTATAGGTACGAGAGAGGGGGAGACAGTGGAAGAGGGCAGCATGGGTGGGAGAAGGGTATACGAGGTGAGAGGTAAGCAGACTGGGAGGCAGAGACGGTGAAAGATGGGAGAAGCGTAGATCAATGGGGAGGAGTAAGCCATATAGGGAGTTGGGAAGGTAAGCTGAGAGTAGAAGAGGGGAGTATGGGTGGAAGAAGCAGGTGAGATAGCAAGGGGGAGACAGTGGAAGAGGGCAGCATGGGTGGGAGAAGGGTAGAGTAGGTGAGAGGTCAATAGGGAGATAGGGGAGACAGTGGAAGAGGGGAGCGTAGGTGGTAGGCTCGGTGAGAGATGGGAGAAGCATAGATCAATAGGGAGGAGTAAACCATAGGGAGTTGAGAAAAGGGGAGTATGGGTGCGAGAAGCAGGAAGGGGGTGGGAAAGATAGCGAGGAAGAGGGCAGCATGGGTGGGAAAGGGTAGACTAGGTAAGCCGACTGGGAGGCAGTGACAGGGAAGCATGAAAAGGGTTGACTTGGGTGGGAAAGTTGCGAGGGTGGGTTTGGGGATCCATGGTGAAGTAGGGAGCAGAGTGTAACCTTTTCTTAGAACAGACTGCACCCCTATTTTTACAGATAACCCCCTCTCTTATGCACTGCTCCCCATGGATAACCCTTATCTTACAGACTGTTCCCCACGGTTCCCTCCTTCGCTCAGACTGGTTCACCCCGTATCTTACACACCCATGGTTCATTTTAAGCGCTGCTCTCCATGGATCACTCCCTATCTCACAAACCATCCGTCCAACCCTCAGACTTTTAACTTTATTTCTTTCCTTCGCAATGACTGACGTAGTTCCTGAACTATACAGTTCTGCAGCCTGAAGGCTCTGTGCTCTCTTCACTTCCTGGATTTCCCGGCACATTGGTGGGCGGGGCTTCACTTGCTCTGCTATCTGCTATGCATTACCACAGTATGAAGCTGATGCGGAAACTGATGTAGCAGAGCTGGATTTGAGTCAGCTTGCATTACATACAGAGGTAACGGACTCCTTATCTCAGCCCTTATCAGCCAAATTCAATTAAACCGGCTGATAAGTGGAAAAGCTGAAGATAGACAGCACAGTAATCCCGAAGCTCTCAGCTCCCGCCCTCCCCTATCTGAGGAGCTCCGTTGCTTGTCAGCCCCTCCCTCCCCTCCTGAGAACAGGCAGCTACGTCACTTGGGAAATGAGCAGATAAGCCCAGTGGCCATAGAAACGCAGTGTCAACAATGAAGGGAATAAATTAAGATAGCGGCCAAACAAAGCAGTTTTGATAAAGCAATGTATTTAGGAAAAGTCTTAAATCCACATAAAATAGCAGTATAAATAAGATGCTTTTCATGGGACAAACCCTTTAAGCAGTCAGCTGCGTGGCTCAGTGCTTAGCAGCGCAGACTTTCAACGCTGGTGTCCTTAGTTCAAATCCCGTGTTGGGTTTCCCCAAGGGGGGGGCTGGTTTGGCTGTACTTGAACCCTACAGTTTGTAAAGTGCTGCTGAATACGTTGGTGCTATATAAATTACATGTATTATTATCATGCTTACACCAACCCTCAAACGTTTAACTTCACTTTAAACCCATGAGAATGATTTGTCTGAACTGTACAGGCCAGGGCAGCACCTCGAGCTAAACAGATGCCTGCGTGGCTCACTGGTTAGCGACGCAGCTTTGCAGCCTTTCAACGCTTGCGTCCTGAGTTTGAATCCCGTGTGGGGTGTCCCCAAACTCGAGTGGGGTTTTCTTTTGCTGTACTTGAACCCTAGAGTTTGTAAAGTGCTGCTGAATACGTTGGCGCTATCTAAATAAAATGTATTTTTATTATTCTTGCACCAACCATCAAACTTTTAACTTCACTATAAACCCATGACAATGATTAGTCAGAACTACACAGGCCAGGGCAGCACCGTTTGTCAACCAAGTAGCTGCGTGGTTCAGTGGTTAGCGACACAGCCTTGCATCCTTTCAGCAATGGTGTCCTGAGTTCGAATCCTGTATGGGGTGTCCCCAAACTCAAGCAGGGTTTTCTTTTGCTGTACTTGAACCCTAGAGTTTGTAAAGTGCTGCTGAATACGTTGGCGCTATCTAAATAAAATGTATTTTTATTATTCTTGCACCAACCATCAAACTTTTAACTTCACTATAAACCCATGACAATGATTAGTCAGAACTACACAGGCCAGGGCAGCACCGTTTGTCAACCAAGTAGCTGTGTGGTTCAGTGGTTAGCGACACAGCCTTGCATCTTTTCAGCAATGGTGTCCTGAGTTCGAATCCCGTGTGGGGTGTCCCCAAACTCAAGCAGGGTTTTCTTTTGCTGTACTTGAACCCTAGAGTTTGTAAAGTGCTGCTGAATACGTTGG
Source organism: Leptodactylus fuscus (assembly GCF_031893055.1). Taxonomy (NCBI): domain Eukaryota; kingdom Metazoa; phylum Chordata; class Amphibia; order Anura; family Leptodactylidae; genus Leptodactylus; species Leptodactylus fuscus. The sequence continues at coordinate 22,444 of NW_027440555.1, forward strand.
GGCTATCTAAATAAAATGTATTTTTATTATTCTTGCACCAACCATCAAACTTTTAACTTCACTATAAACCCATGACAATGATTTGTCAGAACTATACAGGCCAGGTCAGCACAGCATGCCATCCAGGTGGCTGCGTGGCTTAGTGGTTAGCGAAGCATCCTTGCAGCCTTTCAACACTGGCAGGCTGAGTTTGAATCCCATGTGGGGTGTCCGCAAACCAGTGTAGGGTTTTTTTTGGCTGTACTTGAACCCTAGAGTTTATAAAGTGCTGCTGAATACGTTGGTGCTATATTAATAAAATGTATTTTTATTATTCTTGCACCAACCATCAAACTTTTAACTTCACTATAAACCCATGACAATGATTAGTCAGAACTACACAGGCCAGGGCAGCACCGTTTGTCAACGGAAGTGTAGAAGTGTAGACCAAGTAGCTGCGTGGTTCAGTGGTTAGCGACACAGCCTTGCATCCTTTCAGCAATGGTGTCCTGAGTTCGAATCCCGTGTGGGGTGTCCCCAAACTCAAGCAGGTTTTTCTTTTGCTGTACTTGAACCCTAGAGTTTGTAAAGTGCTGCTGAATACGTTGGGGCTATATAAATAAAATGTATTTTTATTATTCTTGCACCAACCATCAGACTTTTAACTTCACTTTAAACCCATGACAATGATTTGTCAGAACTATACAGGCCAGGGCAGCAGCACATATCAACCAGATAGCTGCGTGGCTTAGTGGTTAGCGACGCAGCTTTGCAGCCTTTCGACGAAGGTGTCCTGAGAAAACCTTTCCAAGGTGAGATTGTGGTGGTTTGGGGTTGGCGAGTGATGTGAGTGAAAGAGGGAGTCATGATGTCATCTATCGGGTGCGATCCATCGGGAGGCGGAGTAGGGGGAGACAGAGAAAGAGGGGTGTACCGTGAGGGAGGTACAGGTACGAGAGAGGGGGGCAAGGGGCAGACAGTGGAAGAGGGCAGCATGGGTGGGAGAAGGGTATACGAGGTGAGAGGTAAGCAGACTGGGAGGCAGAGATGGTGAAAGATGGGAGAAGTGTAGATCAATGGGGAGCAGTAAGCCATAGGGAGTTGGGAAGGTAAGCTGAGAGTAGAAGAGGGGAGTATGGGTGGAAGAAGCAGGTGAGATAGCAAGGGGGAGACAGTGGAAGAGGGCAGCATGGGTGGGAGAAGGGTAGAGTAGGTGAGAGGTCAATAGGGAGATAGGGGAGACAGTGGAAGAGGGGAGCGTAGGTGGTAGGCTCGGTGAGAGGTAAGGAGGAAGTGAGAGATGGGAGAAGCATAGATCAATAGGGAGGAGTAAACCATAGGGAGTTGAGAAAAGGGGAGTATGGGTGCGAGAAGCAGGAAGGGGGTGGGAAAGATAGCGAGGAAGAGGGCAGCATGGGTGGGAAAGGGTAGACTAGGTAAGCCGACTGGGAGGCAGTGATAGGGAAGCATGAAAAGGGTTGACTTGGGTGGGAAAGTTGCGAGGGTGGGTTTGGGGATCCATGGTGAAGTAGGGAGCAGAGTGTAACCTTTTCTTAGAACAGACTGCACCCCTATTTTTACAGATAACCCCCTCTCTTATGCACTGCTCCCCATGGATAACCCTTATCTTACAGACTGTTCCCCACGGTTCCCTCCTTCGCTCAGACTGGTTCACCCCGTATCTTACACACCCATGGTTCATTTTAAGCGCTGCTCTCCATGGATCACTCCCTATCTCACAAACCATCCGTCCAACCCTCAGACTTTTAACTTTATTTCTTTCCTTCGCAATGACTGACGTAGTTCCTGAACTATACAGTTCTGCAGCCTGAAGGCTCTGTGCTCTCTTCACTTCCTGGATTTCCCGGCACATTGGTGGGCGGGGCTTCACTTGCTCTGCTATCTGCTATGCATTACCACAGTATGAAGCTGATGCGGAAACTGATGTAGCAGAGCTGGATTTGAGTCAGCTTGCATTACATACAGAGGTAACGGACTCCTTATCTCAGCCCTTATCAGCCAAATTCAATTAAACCGGCTGATAAGTGGAAAAGCTGAAGATAGACAGCACAGTAATCCCGAAGCTCTCAGCTCCCGCCCTCCCCTATCTGAGGAGCTCCGTTGCTTGTCAGCCCCTCCCTCCCCTCCTGAGAACAGGCAGCTACGTCACTTGGGAAATGAGCAGATAAGCCCAGTGGCCATAGAAACGCAGTGTCAACAATGAAGGGAATAAATTAAGATAGCGGCCAAACAAAGCAGTTTTGATAAAGCAATGTATTTAGGAAAAGTCTTAAATCCACATAAAATAGCAGTATAAATAAGATGCTTTTCATGGGACAAACCCTTTAAGCAGTCAGCTGCGTGGCTCAGTGCTTAGCAGCGCAGACTTTCAACGCTGGTGTCCTTAGTTCAAATCCCGTGTTGGGTTTCCCCAAGGGGGGGGCTGGTTTGGCTGTACTTGAACCCTACAGTTTGTAAAGTGCTGCTGAATACGTTGGTGCTATATAAATTACATGTATTATTATCATGCTTACACCAACCCTCAAACGTTTAACTTCACTTTAAACCCATGAGAATGATTTGTCTGAACTGTACAGGCCAGGGCAGCACCTCGAGCTAAACAGATGCCTGCGTGGCTCACTGGTTAGCGACGCAGCTTTGCAGCCTTTCAACGCTTGCGTCCTGAGTTTGAATCCCGTGTGGGGTGTCCCCAAACTCGAGTGGGGTTTTCTTTTGCTGTACTTGAACCCTAGAGTTTGTAAAGTGCTGCTGAATACGTTGGCGCTATCTAAATAAAATGTATTTTTATTATTCTTGCACCAACCATCAAACTTTTAACTTCACTATAAACCCATGACAATGATTAGTCAGAACTACACAGGCCAGGGCAGCACCGTTTGTCAACCAAGTAGCTGCGTGGTTCAGTGGTTAGCGACACAGCCTTGCATCCTTTCAGCAATGGTGTCCTGAGTTCGAATCCTGTATGGGGTGTCCCCAAACTCAAGCAGGGTTTTCTTTTGCTGTACTTGAACCCTAGAGTTTGTAAAGTGCTGCTGAATACGTTGGCGCTATCTAAATAAAATGTATTTTTATTATTCTTGCACCAACCATCAAACTTTTAACTTCACTATAAACCCATGACAATGATTAGTCAGAACTACACAGGCCAGGGCAGCACCGTTTGTCAACCAAGTAGCTGTGTGGTTCAGTGGTTAGCGACACAGCCTTGCATCTTTTCAGCAATGGTGTCCTGAGTTCGAATCCCGTGTGGGGTGTCCCCAAACTCAAGCAGGGTTTTCTTTTGCTGTACTTGAACCCTAGAGTTTGTAAAGTGCTGCTGAATACGTTGGGGCTATCTAAATAAAATGTATTTTTATTATTCTTGCACCAACCATCAAACTTTTAACTTCACTATAAACCCATGACAATGATTTGTCAGAACTATACAGGCCAGGTCAGCACAGCATGCCATCCAGGTGGCTGCGTGGCTTAGTGGTTAGCGAAGCATCCTTGCAGCCTTTCAACACTGGCAGGCTGAGTTTGAATCCCATGTAGGGTGTCCGCAAACCAGTGTAGGGTTTTTTTTGGCTGTACTTGAACCCTAGAGTTTATAAAGTGCTGCTGAATACGTTGGTGCTATATTAATAAAATGTATTTTTATTATTCTTGCACCAACCATCAAACTTTTAACTTCACTATAAACCCATGACAATGATTAGTCAGAACTACACAGGCCAGGGCAGCACCGTTTGTCAACCAAGTAGCTGCGTGGTTCAGTGGTTAGCGACACAGCCTTGCATCCTTTCAGCAATGGTGTCCTGAGTTCGAATCCCGTATGGGGTGTCCCCAAACTCAAGCAGGGTTTTCTTTTGCTGTACTTGAACCCTAGAGTTTGTAAAGTGCTGCTGAATACGTTGGGGCTATCTAAATAAAATGTATTTTTATTATTCTTGCACCAACCATCAAACTTTTAACTTCACTTTAAACATGACACTTATTAGTCAGAACTACACAGGCCAGGGCAGCAGCCTTTGTCAACCAGGTAGTTGCATGGTTTAGTGGTTAGCGACGCAGCCTTGCATCCTTTCAGCACTGGTGTCCTGAGTTCGAATCCCGTGTGGGGTGTCTCTAAACTCAAGTAGGGTTTTCTTTTGCTGTACTTGAACCCTAGAGTTTGTAAAGTGCTGCTGAATACGTTGGGGCTATATAAATAAAATGTATTTTTATTATTCTTGCACCAACCATCAGACTTTTAACTTCACTTTAAACCCATGACAATGATTTGTCAGAACTATACAGGCCAGGGCAGCAGCACATATCAACCAGATAGCTGCGTGGCTTAGTGGTTAGCGGCGCAGCTTTGCAGCCTTTCGACGAAGGTGTCCTGAGTTCGATTCCCCTGCCGTGCCGAAAAGAGCAACCTTTCCAAGGTAAGATTGTGGTGGTTTGGGGTTGGCGAGTGATGTGAGTGATGTGAGTGAAAGAGGGAGTCATGATGTCATCTATCGGGTGCGATCCATCGGGAGGCGGAGTAGGGGGAGACAGAGAAAGAGGGGTGTACCGTGAGGGAGGTACAGGTACGAGAGAGGGGGGCAAGGGGCAGACAGTGGAAGAGGGCAGCATGGGTGGGAGAAGGGTATAGGTACGAGAGAGGGGGAGACAGTGGAAGAGGGCAGCATGGGTGGGAGAAGGGTATACGAGGTGAGAGGTAAGCAGACTGGGAGGCAGAGACGGTGAAAGATGGGAGAAGCGTAGATCAATGGGGAGGAGTAAGCCATATAGGGAGTTGGGAAGGTAAGCTGAGAGTAGAAGAGGGGAGTATGGGTGGAAGAAGCAGGTGAGATAGCAAGGGGGAGACAGTGGAAGAGGGCAGCATGGGTGGGAGAAGGGTAGAGTAGGTGAGAGGTCAATAGGGAGATAGGGGAGACAGTGGAAGAGGGGAGCATAGGTGGTAGGCTCGGTGAGAGATGGGAGAAGCATAGATCAATAGGGAGGAGTAAACCATAGGGAGTTGAGAAAAGGGGAGTATGGGTGCGAGAAGCAGGAAGGGGGTGGGAAAGATAGCGAGGAAGAGGGCAGCATGGGTGGGAAAGGGTAGACTAGGTAAGCCGACTGGGAGGCAGTGACAGGGAAGCATGAAAAGGGTTGACTTGGGTGGGAAAGTTGCGAGGGTGGGTTTGGGGATCCATGGTGAAGTAGGGAGCAGAGTGTAACCTTTTCTTAGAACAGACTGCACCCCTATTTTTACAGATAACCCCCTCTCTTATGCACTGCTCCCCATGGATAACCCTTATCTTACAGACTGTTCCCCACGGTTCCCTCCTTCGCTCAGACTGGTTCACCCCGTATCTTACACACCCATGGTTCATTTTAAGCGCTGCTCTCCATGGATCACTCCCTATCTCACAAACCATCCGTCCAACCCTCAGACTTTTAACTTTATTTCTTTCCTTCGCAATGACTGACGTAGTTCCTGAACTATACAGTTCTGCAGCCTGAAGGCTCTGTGCTCTCTTCACTTCCTGGATTTCCCGGCACATTGGTGGGCGGGGCTTCACTTGCTCTGCTATCTGCTATGCATTACCACAGTATGAAGCTGATGCGGAAACTGATGTAGCAGAGCTGGATTTGAGTCAGCTTGCATTACATACAGAGGTAACGGACTCCTTATCTCAGCCCTTATCAGCCAAATTCAATTAAACCGGCTGATAAGTGGAAAAGCTGAAGATAGACAGCACAGTAATCCCGAAGCTCTCAGCTCCCGCCCTCCCCTATCTGAGGAGCTCCGTTGCTTGTCAGCCCCTCCCTCCCCTCCTGAGAACAGGCAGCTACGTCACTTGGGAAATGAGCAGATAAGCCCAGTGGCCATAGAAACGCAGTGTCAACAATGAAGGGAATAAATTAAGATAGCGGCCAAACAAAGCAGTTTTGATAAAGCAATGTATTTAGGAAAAGTCTTAAATCCACATAAAATAGCAGTATAAATAAGATGCTTTTCATGGGACAAACCCTTTAAGCAGTCAGCTGCGTGGCTCAGTGCTTAGCAGCGCAGACTTTCAACGCTGGTGTCCTTAGTTCAAATCCCGTGTTGGGTTTCCCCAAGGGGGGGGCTGGTTTGGCTGTACTTGAACCCTACAGTTTGTAAAGTGCTGCTGAATACGTTGGTGCTATATAAATTACATGTATTATTATCATGCTTACACCAACCCTCAAACGTTTAACTTCACTTTAAACCCATGAGAATGATTTGTCTGAACTGTACAGGCCAGGGCAGCACCTCGAGCTAAACAGATGCCTGCGTGGCTCACTGGTTAGCGACGCAGCTTTGCAGCCTTTCAACGCTTGCGTCCTGAGTTTGAATCCCGTGTGGGGTGTCCCCAAACTCGAGTGGGGTTTTCTTTTGCTGTACTTGAACCCTAGAGTTTGTAAAGTGCTGCTGAATACGTTGGCGCTATCTAAATAAAATGTATTTTTATTATTCTTGCACCAACCATCAAACTTTTAACTTCACTATAAACCCATGACAATGATTAGTCAGAACTACACAGGCCAGGGCAGCACCGTTTGTCAACCAAGTAGCTGCGTGGTTCAGTGGTTAGCGACACAGCCTTGCATCCTTTCAGCAATGGTGTCCTGAGTTCGAATCCCGTATGGGGTGTCCCCAAACTCAAGCAGGGTTTTCTTTTGCTGTACTTGAACCCTAGAGTTTGTAAAGTGCTGCTGAATACGTTGGGGCTATCTAAATAAAATGTATTTTTATTATTCTTGCACCAACCATCAAACTTTTAACTTCACTTTAAACATGACACTTATTAGTCAGAACTACACAGGCCAGGGCAGCAGCCTTTGTCAACCAGGTAGCTGCATGGTTTAGTGGTTAGCGACGCAGCCTTGCATCCTTTCAGCACTGGTGTCCTGAGTTCGAATCCCGTGTGGGGTGTCTCTAAACTCAAGTAGGGTTTTCTTTTGCTGTACTTGAACCCTAGAGTTTGTAAAGTGCTGCTGAATACGTTGGGGCTATATAAATAAAATGTATTTTTATTATTCTTGCACCAACCATCAGACTTTTAACTTCACTTTAAACCCATGACAATGATTTGTCAGAACTATACAGGCCAGGGCAGCAGCACATATCAACCAGATAGCTGCGTGGCTTAGTGGTTAGCGGCGCAGCTTTGCAGCCTTTCGACGAAGGTGTCCTGAGTTCGATTCCCCTGCCGTGCCGAAAAGAGCAACCTTTCCAAGGTAAGATTGTGGTGGTTTGGGGTTGGCGAGTGATGTGAGTGAAAGAGGGAGTCATGATGTCATCTATCGGGTGCGATCCATCGGGAGGCGGAGTAGGGGGAGACAGAGAAAGAGGGGTGTACCGTGAGGGAGGTACAGGTACGAGAGAGGGGGGCAAGGGGCAGACAGTGGAAGAGGGCAGCATGGGTGGGAGAAGGGTATAGGTACGAGAGAGGGGGAGACAGTGGAAGAGGGCAGCATGGGTGGGAGAAGGGTATACGAGGTGAGAGGTAAGCAGACTGGGAGGCAGAGACGGTGAAAGATGGGAGAAGCGTAGATCAATGGGGAGGAGTAAGCCATATAGGGAGTTGGGAAGGTAAGCTGAGAGTAGAAGAGGGGAGTATGGGTGGAAGAAGCAGGTGAGATAGCAAGGGGGAGACAGTGGAAGAGGGCAGCATGGGTGGGAGAAGGGTAGAGTAGGTGAGAGGTCAATAGGGAGATAGGGGAGACAGTGGAAGAGGGGAGCATAGGTGGTAGGCTCGGTGAGAGATGGGAGAAGCATAGATCAATAGGGAGGAGTAAACCATAGGGAGTTGAGAAAAGGGGAGTATGGGTGCGAGAAGCAGGAAGGGGGTGGGAAAGATAGCGAGGAAGAGGGCAGCATGGGTGGGAAAGGGTAGACTAGGTAAGCCGACTGGGAGGCAGTGACAGGGAAGCATGAAAAGGGTTGACTTGGGTGGGAAAGTTGCGAGGGTGGGTTTGGGGATCCATGGTGAAGTAGGGAGCAGAGTGTAACCTTTTCTTAGAACAGACTGCACCCCTATTTTTACAGATAACCCCCTCTCTTATGCACTGCTCCCCATGGATAACCCTTATCTTACAGACTGTTCCCCACGGTTCCCTCCTTCGCTCAGACTGGTTCACCCCGTATCTTACACACCCATGGTTCATTTTAAGCGCTGCTCTCCATGGATCACTCCCTATCTCACAAACCATCCGTCCAACCCTCAGACTTTTAACTTTATTTCTTTCCTTCGCAATGACTGACGTAGTTCCTGAACTATACAGTTCTGCAGCCTGAAGGCTCTGTGCTCTCTTCACTTCCTGGATTTCCCGGCACATTGGTGGGCGGGGCTTCACTTGCTCTGCTATCTGCTATGCATTACCACAGTATGAAGCTGATGCGGAAACTGATGTAGCAGAGCTGGATTTGAGTCAGCTTGCATTACATACAGAGGTAACGGACTCCTTATCTCAGCCCTTATCAGCCAAATTCAATTAAACCGGCTGATAAGTGGAAAAGCTGAAGATAGACAGCACAGTAATCCCGAAGCTCTCAGCTCCCGCCCTCCCCTATCTGAGGAGCTCCGTTGCTTGTCAGCCCCTCCCTCCCCTCCTGAGAACAGGCAGCTACGTCACTTGGGAAATGAGCAGATAAGCCCAGTGGCCATAGAAACGCAGTGTCAACAATGAAGGGAATAAATTAAGATAGCGGCCAAACAAAGCAGTTTTGATAAAGCAATGTATTTAGGAAAAGTCTTAAATCCACATAAAATAGCAGTATAAATAAGATGCTTTTCATGGGACAAACCCTTTAAGCAGTCAGCTGCGTGGCTCAGTGCTTAGCAGCGCAGACTTTCAACGCTGGTGTCCTTAGTTCAAATCCCGTGTTGGGTTTCCCCAAGGGGGGGGCTGGTTTGGCTGTACTTGAACCCTACAGTTTGTAAAGTGCTGCTGAATACGTTGGTGCTATATAAATTACATGTATTATTATCATGCTTACACCAACCCTCAAACGTTTAACTTCACTTTAAACCCATGAGAATGATTTGTCTGAACTGTACAGGCCAGGGCAGCACCTCGAGCTAAACAGATGCCTGCGTGGCTCACTGGTTAGCGACGCAGCTTTGCAGCCTTTCAACGCTTGCGTCCTGAGTTTGAATCCCGTGTGGGGTGTCCCCAAACTCGAGTGGGGTTTTCTTTTGCTGTACTTGAACCCTAGAGTTTGTAAAGTGCTGCTGAATACGTTGGCGCTATCTAAATAAAATGTATTTTTATTATTCTTGCACCAACCATCAAACTTTTAACTTCACTATAAACCCATGACAATGATTAGTCAGAACTACACAGGCCAGGGCAGCACCGTTTGTCAACCAAGTAGCTGCGTGGTTCAGTGGTTAGCGACACAGCCTTGCATCCTTTCAGCAATGGTGTCCTGAGTTCGAATCCCGTATGGGGTGTCCCCAAACTCAAGCAGGGTTTTCTTTTGCTGTACTTGAACCCTAGAGTTTGTAAAGTGCTGCTGAATACGTTGGGGCTATCTAAATAAAATGTATTTTTATTATTCTTGCACCAACCATCAAACTTTTAACTTCACTTTAAACATGACACTTATTAGTCAGAACTACACAGGCCAGGGCAGCAGCCTTTGTCAACCAGGTAGCTGCATGGTTTAGTGGTTAGCGACGCAGCCTTGCATCCTTTCAGCACTGGTGTCCTGAGTTCGAATCCCGTGTGGGGTGTCTCTAAACTCAAGTAGGGTTTTCTTTTGCTGTACTTGAACCCTAGAGTTTGTAAAGTGCTGCTGAATACGTTGGGGCTATATAAATAAAATGTATTTTTATTATTCTTGCACCAACCATCAGACTTTTAACTTCACTTTAAACCCATGACAATGATTTGTCAGAACTATACAGGCCAGGGCAGCAGCACATATCAACCAGATAGCTGCGTGGCTTAGTGGTTAGCGGCGCAGCTTTGCAGCCTTTCGACGAAGGTGTCCTGAGTTCGATTCCCCTGCCGTGCCGAAAAGAGCAACCTTTCCAAGGTAAGATTGTGGTGGTTTGGGGTTGGCGAGTGATGTGAGTGAAAGAGGGAGTCATGATGTCATCTATCGGGTGCGATCCATCGGGAGGCGGAGTAGGGGGAGACAGAGAAAGAGGGGTGTACCGTGAGGGAGGTACAGGTACGAGAGAGGGGGGCAAGGGGCAGACAGTGGAAGAGGGCAGCATGGGTGGGAGAAGGGTATAGGTACGAGAGAGGGGGAGACAGTGGAAGAGGGCAGCATGGGTGGGAGAAGGGTATACGAGGTGAGAGGTAAGCAGACTGGGAGGCAGAGACGGTGAAAGATGGGAGAAGCGTAGATCAATGGGGAGGAGTAAGCCATATAGGGAGTTGGGAAGGTAAGCTGAGAGTAGAAGAGGGGAGTATGGGTGGAAGAAGCAGGTGAGATAGCAAGGGGGAGACAGTGGAAGAGGGCAGCATGGGTGGGAGAAGGGTAGAGTAGGTGAGAGGTCAATAGGGAGATAGGGGAGACAGTGGAAGAGGGGAGCGTAGGTGGTAGGCTCGGTGAGAGATGGGAGAAGCATAGATCAATAGGGAGGAGTAAACCATAGGGAGTTGAGAAAAGGGGAGTATGGGTGCGAGAAGCAGGAAGGGGGTGGGAAAGATAGCGAGGAAGAGGGCAGCATGGGTGGGAAAGGGTTGACTTGGGTGGGAAAGTTGCGAGGGTGGGTTTGGGGATCCATGGTGAAGTAGGGAGCAGAGTGTAACCTTTTCTTAGAACAGACTGCACCCCTATTTTTACAGATAACCCCCTCTCTTATGCACTGCTCCCCATGGATAACCCTTATCTTACAGACTGTTCCCCACGGTTCCCTCCTTCGCTCAGACTGGTTCACCCCGTATCTTACACACCCATGGTTCATTTTAAGCGCTGCTCTCCATGGATCACTCCCTATCTCACAAACCATCCGTCCAACCCTCAGACTTTTAACTTTATTTCTTTCCTTCGCAATGACTGACGTAGTTCCTGAACTATACAGTTCTGCAGCCTGAAGGCTCTGTGCTCTCTTCACTTCCTGGATTTCCCGGCACATTGGTGGGCGGGGCTTCACTTGCTCTGCTATCTGCTATGCATTACCACAGTATGAAGCTGATGCGGAAACTGATGTAGCAGAGCTGGATTTGAGTCAGCTTGCATTACATACAGAGGTAACGGACTCCTTATCTCAGCCCTTATCAGCCAAATTCAATTAAACCGGCTGATAAGTGGAAAAGCTGAAGATAGACAGCACAGTAATCCCGAAGCTCTCAGCTCCCGCCCTCCCCTATCTGAGGAGCTCCGTTGCTTGTCAGCCCCTCCCTCCCCTCCTGAGAACAGGCAGCTACGTCACTTGGGAAATGAGCAGATAAGCCCAGTGGCCATAGAAACGCAGTGTCAACAATGAAGGGAATAAATTAAGATAGCGGCCAAACAAAGCAGTTTTGATAAAGCAATGTATTTAGGAAAAGTCTTAAATCCACATAAAATAGCAGTATAAATAAGATGCTTTTCATGGGACAAACCCTTTAAGCAGTCAGCTGCGTGGCTCAGTGCTTAGCAGCGCAGACTTTCAACGCTGGTGTCCTTAGTTCAAATCCCGTGTTGGGTTTCCCCAAGGGGGGGGCTGGTTTGGCTGTACTTGAACCCTACAGTTTGTAAAGTGCTGCTGAATACGTTGGTGCTATATAAATTACATGTATTATTATCATGCTTACACCAACCCTCAAACGTTTAACTTCACTTTAAACCCATGAGAATGATTTGTCTGAACTGTACAGGCCAGGGCAGCACCTCGAGCTAAACAGATGCCTGCGTGGCTCACTGGTTAGCGACGCAGCTTTGCAGCCTTTCAACGCTTGCGTCCTGAGTTTGAATCCCGTGTGGGGTGTCCCCAAACTCGAGTGGGGTTTTCTTTTGCTGTACTTGAACCCTAGAGTTTGTAAAGTGCTGCTGAATACGTTGGCGCTATCTAAATAAAATGTATTTTTATTATTCTTGCACCAACCATCAAACTTTTAACTTCACTATAAACCCATGACAATGATTAGTCAGAACTACACAGGCCAGGGCAGCACCGTTTGTCAACCAAGTAGCTGCGTGGTTCAGTGGTTAGCGACACAGCCTTGCATCCTTTCAGCAATGGTGTCCTGAGTTCGAATCCCGTATGGGGTGTCCCCAAACTCAAGCAGGGTTTTCTTTTGCTGTACTTGAACCCTAGAGTTTGTAAAGTGCTGCTGAATACGTTGGGGCTATCTAAATAAAATGTATTTTTATTATTCTTGCACCAACCATCAAACTTTTAACTTCACTTTAAACATGACACTTATTAGTCAGAACTACACAGGCCAGGGCAGCAGCCTTTGTCAACCAGGTAGCTGCATGGTTTAGTGGTTAGCGACGCAGCCTTGCATCCTTTCAGCACTGGTGTCCTGAGTTCGAATCCCGTGTGGGGTGTCTCTAAACTCAAGTAGGGTTTTCTTTTGCTGTACTTGAACCCTAGAGTTTGTAAAGTGCTGCTGAATACGTTGGGGCTATATAAATAAAATGTATTTTTATTATTCTTGCACCAACCATCAGACTTTTAACTTCACTTTAAACCCATGACAATGATTTGTCAGAACTATACAGGCCAGGGCAGCAGCACATATCAACCAGATAGCTGCGTGGCTTAGTGGTTAGCGGCGCAGCTTTGCAGCCTTTCGACGAAGGTGTCCTGAGTTCGATTCCCCTGCCGTGCCGAAAAGAGCAACCTTTCCAAGGTAAGATTGTGGTGGTTTGGGGTTGGCGAGTGATGTGAGTGAAAGAGGGAGTCATGATGTCATCTATCGGGTGCGATCCATCGGGAGGCGGAGTAGGGGGAGACAGAGAAAGAGGGGTGTACCGTGAGGGAGGTACAGGTACGAGAGAGGGGGGCAAGGGGCAGACAGTGGAAGAGGGCAGCATGGGTGGGAGAAGGGTATAGGTACGAGAGAGGGGGAGACAGTGGAAGAGGGCAGCATGGGTGGGAGAAGGGTATACGAGGTGAGAGGTAAGCAGACTGGGAGGCAGAGACGGTGAAAGATGGGAGAAGCGTAGATCAATGGGGAGGAGTAAGCCATATAGGGAGTTGGGAAGGTAAGCTGAGAGTAGAAGAGGGGAGTATGGGTGGAAGAAGCAGGTGAGATAGCAAGGGGGAGACAGTGGAAGAGGGCAGCATGGGTGGGAGAAGGGTAGAGTAGGTGAGAGGTCAATAGGGAGATAGGGGAGACAGTGGAAGAGGGGAGCGTAGGTGGTAGGCTCGGTGAGAGATGGGAGAAGCATAGATCAATAGGGAGGAGTAAACCATAGGGAGTTGAGAAAAGGGGAGTATGGGTGCGAGAAGCAGGAAGGGGGTGGGAAAGATAGCGAGGAAGAGGGCAGCATGGGTGGGAAAGGGTAGACTAGGTAAGCCGACTGGGAGGCAGTGACAGGGAAGCATGAAAAGGGTTGACTTGGGTGGGAAAGTTGCGAGGGTGGGTTTGGGGATCCATGGTGAAGTAGGGAGCAGAGTGTAACCTTTTCTTAGAACAGACTGCACCCCTATTTTTACAGATAACCCCCTCTCTTATGCACTGCTCCCCATGGATAACCCTTATCTTACAGACTGTTCCCCATGGTTCCCTCCTTCGCTCAGACTGGTTCACCCCGTATCTTACACACCCATGGTTCATTTTAAGCGCTGCTCTCCATGGATCACTCCCTATCTCACAAACCATCCGTCCAACCCTCAGACTTTTAACTTTATTTCTTTCCTTCGCAATGACTGACGTAGTTCCTGAACTATACAGTTCTGCAGCCTGAAGGCTCTGTGCTCTCTTCACTTCCTGGATTTCCCGGCACATTGGTGGGCGGGGCTTCACTTGCTCTGCTATCTGCTATGCATTACCACAGTATGAAGCTGATGCGGAAACTGATGTAGCAGAGCTGGATTTGAGTCAGCTTGCATTACATACAGAGGTAACGGACTCCTTATCTCAGCCCTTATCAGCCAAATTCAATTAAACCGGCTGATAAGTGGAAAAGCTGAAGATAGACAGCACAGTAATCCCGAAGCTCTCAGCTCCCGCCCTCCCCTATCTGAGGAGCTCCGTTGCTTGTCAGCCCCTCCCTCCCCTCCTGAGAACAGGCAGCTACGTCACTTGGGAAATGAGCAGATAAGCCCAGTGGCCATAGAAACGCAGTGTCAACAATGAAGGGAATAAATTAAGATAGCGGCCAAACAAAGCAGTTTTGATAAAGCAATGTATTTAGGAAAAGTCTTAAATCCACATAAAATAGCAGTATAAATAAGATGCTTTTCATGGGACAAACCCTTTAAGCAGTCAGCTGCGTGGCTCAGTGCTTAGCAGCGCAGACTTTCAACGCTGGTGTCCTTAGTTCAAATCCCGTGTTGGGTTTCCCCAAGGGGGGGGCTGGTTTGGCTGTACTTGAACCCTACAGTTTGTAAAGTGCTGCTGAATACGTTGGTGCTATATAAATTACATGTATTATTATCATGCTTACACCAACCCTCAAACGTTTAACTTCACTTTAAACCCATGAGAATGATTTGTCTGAACTGTACAGGCCAGGGCAGCACCTCGAGCTAAACAGATGCCTGCGTGGCTCACTGGTTAGCGACGCAGCTTTGCAGCCTTTCAACGCTTGCGTCCTGAGTTTGAATCCCGTGTGGGGTGTCCCCAAACTCGAGTGGGGTTTTCTTTTGCTGTACTTGAACCCTAGAGTTTGTAAAGTGCTGCTGAATACGTTGGCGCTATCTAAATAAAATGTATTTTTATTATTCTTGCACCAACCATCAAACTTTTAACTTCACTATAAACCCATGACAATGATTAGTCAGAACTACACAGGCCAGGGCAGCACCGTTTGTCAACCAAGTAGCTGCGTGGTTCAGTGGTTAGCGACACAGCCTTGCATCCTTTCAGCAATGGTGTCCTGAGTTCGAATCCCGTATGGGGTGTCCCCAAACTCAAGCAGGGTTTTCTTTTGCTGTACTTGAACCCTAGAGTTTGTAAAGTGCTGCTGAATACGTTGGGGCTATCTAAATAAAATGTATTTTTATTATTCTTGCACCAACCATCAAACTTTTAACTTCACTTTAAACATGACACTTATTAGTCAGAACTACACAGGCCAGGGCAGCAGCCTTTGTCAACCAGGTAGCTGCATGGTTTAGTGGTTAGCGACGCAGCCTTGCATCCTTTCAGCACTGGTGTCCTGAGTTCGAATCCCGTGTGGGGTGTCTCTAAACTCAAGTAGGGTTTTCTTTTGCTGTACTTGAACCCTAGAGTTTGTAAAGTGCTGCTGAATACGTTGGGGCTATATAAATAAAATGTATTTTTATTATTCTTGCACCAACCATCAGACTTTTAACTTCACTTTAAACCCATGACAATGATTTGTCAGAACTATACAGGCCAGGGCAGCAGCACATATCAACCAGATAGCTGCGTGGCTTAGTGGTTAGCGGCGCAGCTTTGCAGCCTTTCGACGAAGGTGTCCTGAGTTCGATTCCCCTGCCGTGCCGAAAAGAGCAACCTTTCCAAGGTAAGATTGTGGTGGTTTGGGGTTGGCGAGTGATGTGAGTGAAAGAGGGAGTCATGATGTCATCTATCGGGTGCGATCCATCGGGAGGCGGAGTAGGGGGAGACAGAGAAAGAGGGGTGTACCGTGAGGGAGGTACAGGTACGAGAGAGGGGGGCAAGGGGCAGACAGTGGAAGAGGGCAGCATGGGTGGGAGAAGGGTATAGGTACGAGAGAGGGGGAGACAGTGGAAGAGGGCAGCATGGGTGGGAGAAGGGTATACGAGGTGAGAGGTAAGCAGACTGGGAGGCAGAGACGGTGAAAGATGGGAGAAGCGTAGATCAATGGGGAGGAGTAAGCCATATAGGGAGTTGGGAAGGTAAGCTGAGAGTAGAAGAGGGGAGTATGGGTGGAAGAAGCAGGTGAGATAGCAAGGGGGAGACAGTGGAAGAGGGCAGCATGGGTGGGAGAAGGGTAGAGTAGGTGAGAGGTCAATAGGGAGATAGGGGAGACAGTGGAAGAGGGGAGCGTAGGTGGTAGGCTCGGTGAGAGATGGGAGAAGCATAGATCAATAGGGAGGAGTAAACCATAGGGAGTTGAGAAAAGGGGAGTATGGGTGCGAGAAGCAGGAAGGGGGTGGGAAAGATAGCGAGGAAGAGGGCAGCATGGGTGGGAAAGGGTAGACTAGGTAAGCCGACTGGGAGGCAGTGACAGGGAAGCATGAAAAGGGTTGACTTGGGTGGGAAAGTTGCGAGGGTGGGTTTGGGGATCCATGGTGAAGTAGGGAGCAGAGTGTAACCTTTTCTTAGAACAGACTGCACCCCTATTTTTACAGATAACCCCCTCTCTTATGCACTGCTCCCCATGGATAACCCTTATCTTACAGACTGTTCCCCACGGTTCCCTCCTTCGCTCAGACTGGTTCACCCCGTATCTTACACACCCATGGTTCATTTTAAGCGCTGCTCTCCATGGATCACTCCCTATCTCACAAACCATCCGTCCAACCCTCAGACTTTTAACTTTATTTCTTTCCTTCGCAATGACTGACGTAGTTCCTGAACTATACAGTTCTGCAGCCTGAAGGCTCTGTGCTCTCTTCACTTCCTGGATTTCCCGGCACATTGGTGGGCGGGGCTTCACTTGCTCTGCTATCTGCTATGCATTACCACAGTATGAAGCTGATGCGGAAACTGATGTAGCAGAGCTGGATTTGAGTCAGCTTGCATTACATACAGAGGTAACGGACTCCTTATCTCAGCCCTTATCAGCCAAATTCAATTAAACCGGCTGATAAGTGGAAAAGCTGAAGATAGACAGCACAGTAATCCCGAAGCTCTCAGCTCCCGCCCTCCCCTATCTGAGGAGCTCCGTTGCTTGTCAGCCCCTCCCTCCCCTCCTGAGAACAGGCAGCTACGTCACTTGGGAAATGAGCAGATAAGCCCAGTGGCCATAGAAACGCAGTGTCAACAATGAAGGGAATAAATTAAGATAGCGGCCAAACAAAGCAGTTTTGATAAAGCAATGTATTTAGGAAAAGTCTTAAATCCACATAAAATAGCAGTATAAATAAGATGCTTTTCATGGGACAAACCCTTTAAGCAGTCAGCTGCGTGGCTCAGTGCTTAGCAGCGCAGACTTTCAACGCTGGTGTCCTTAGTTCAAATCCCGTGTTGGGTTTCCCCAAGGGGGGGGCTGGTTTGGCTGTACTTGAACCCTACAGTTTGTAAAGTGCTGCTGAATACGTTGGTGCTATATAAATTACATGTATTATTATCATGCTTACACCAACCCTCAAACGTTTAACTTCACTTTAAACCCATGAGAATGATTTGTCTGAACTGTACAGGCCAGGGCAGCACCTCGAGCTAAACAGATGCCTGCGTGGCTCACTGGTTAGCGACGCAGCTTTGCAGCCTTTCAACGCTTGCGTCCTGAGTTTGAATCCCGTGTGGGGTGTCCCCAAACTCGAGTGGGGTTTTCTTTTGCTGTACTTGAACCCTAGAGTTTGTAAAGTGCTGCTGAATACGTTGGCGCTATCTAAATAAAATGTATTTTTATTATTCTTGCACCAACCATCAAACTTTTAACTTCACTATAAACCCATGACAATGATTAGTCAGAACTACACAGGCCAGGGCAGCACCGTTTGTCAACCAAGTAGCTGCGTGGTTCAGTGGTTAGCGACACAGCCTTGCATCCTTTCAGCAATGGTGTCCTGAGTTCGAATCCTGTATGGGGTGTCCCCAAACTCAAGCAGGGTTTTCTTTTGCTGTACTTGAACCCTAGAGTTTGTAAAGTGCTGCTGAATACGTTGGCGCTATCTAAATAAAATGTATTTTTATTATTCTTGCACCAACCATCAAACTTTTAACTTCACTATAAACCCATGACAATGATTAGTCAGAACTACACAGGCCAGGGCAGCACCGTTTGTCAACCAAGTAGCTGTGTGGTTCAGTGGTTAGCGACACAGCCTTGCATCTTTTCAGCAATGGTGTCCTGAGTTCGAATCCCGTGTGGGGTGTCCCCAAACTCAAGCAGGGTTTTCTTTTGCTGTACTTGAACCCTAGAGTTTGTAAAGTGCTGCTGAATACGTTGGGGCTATCTAAATAAAATGTATTTTTATTATTCTTGCACCAACCATCAAACTTTTAACTTCACTATAAACCCATGACAATGATTTGTCAGAACTATACAGGCCAGGTCAGCACAGCATGCCATCCAGGTGGCTGCGTGGCTTAGTGGTTAGCGAAGCATCCTTGCAGCCTTTCAACACTGGCAGGCTGAGTTTGAATCCCATGTGGGGTGTCCGCAAACCAGTGTAGGGTTTTTTTTGGCTGTACTTGAACCCTAGAGTTTATAAAGTGCTGCTGAATACGTTGGTGCTATATTAATAAAATGTATTTTTATTATTCTTGCACCAACCATCAAACTTTTAACTTCACTATAAACCCATGACAATGATTAGTCAGAACTACACAGGCCAGGGCAGCACCGTTTGTCAACCAAGTAGCTGCGTGGTTCAGTGGTTAGCGACACAGCCTTGCATCCTTTCAGCAATGGTGTCCTGAGTTCGAATCCCGTGTGGGGTGTCCCCAAACTCAAGCAGGTTTTTCTTTTGCTGTACTTGAACCCTAGAGTTTGTAAAGTGCTGCTGAATACGTTGGGGCTATATAAATAAAATGTATTTTTATTATTCTTGCACCAACCATCAGACTTTTAACTTCACTTTAAACCCATGACAATGATTTGTCAGAACTATACAGGCCAGGGCAGCAGCACATATCAACCAGATAGCTGCGTGGCTTAGTGGTTAGCGAAGCAGCTTTGCAGCCTTTCGACGAAGGTGTCCTGAGAAAACCTTTCCAAGGTGAGATTGTGGTGGTTTGGGGTTGGCGAGTGATGTGAGTGAAAGAGGGAGTCATGATGTCATCTATCGGGTGCGATCCATCGGGAGGCGGAGTAGGGGGAGACAGAGAAAGAGGGGTGTACCGTGAGGGAGGTACAGGTACGAGAGAGGGGGGCAAGGGGCAGACAGTGGAAGAGGGCAGCATGGGTGGGAGAAGGGTATACGAGGTGAGAGGTAAGCAGACTGGGAGGCAGAGATGGTGAAAGATGGGAGAAGTGTAGATCAATGGGGAGCAGTAAGCCATAGGGAGTTGGGAAGGTAAGCTGAGAGTAGAAGAGGGGAGTATGGGTGGAAGAAGCAGGTGAGATAGCAAGGGGGAGACAGTGGAAGAGGGCAGCATGGGTGGGAGAAGGGTAGAGTAGGTGAGAGGTCAATAGGGAGATAGGGGAGACAGTGGAAGAGGGGAGCGTAGGTGGTAGGCTCGGTGAGAGGTAAGGAGGAAGTGAGAGATGGGAGAAGCATAGATCAATAGGGAGGAGTAAACCATAGGGAGTTGAGAAAAGGGGAGTATGGGTGCGAGAAGCAGGAAGGGGGTGGGAAAGAAAGCGAGGAAGAGGGCAGCATGGGTGGGAAAGGGTAGACTAGGTAAGCCGACTGGGAGGCAGTGATAGGGAAGCATGAAAAGGGTTGACTTGGGTGGGAAAGTTGCGAGGGTGGGTTTGGGGATCCATGGTGAAGTAGGGAGCAGAGTGCAACCTTTTCTTAGAACAGACTGCACCCCTATTTTTACAGATAACCCCCTCTCTTATGCACTGCTCCCCATGGATAACCCTTATCTTACAGACTGTTCCCCACGGTTCCCTCCTTCGCTCAGACTGGTTCACCCCGTATCTTACACACCCATGGTTCATTTTAAGCGCTGCTCTCCATGGATCACTCCCTATCTCACAAACCATCCGTCCAACCCTCAGACTTTTAACTTTATTTCTTTCCTTCGCAATGACTGACGTAGTTCCTGAACTATACAGTTCTGCAGCCTGAAGGCTCTGTGCTCTCTTCACTTCCTGGATTTCCCGGCACATTGGTGGGCGGGGCTTCACTTGCTCTGCTATCTGCTATGCATTACCACAGTATGAAGCTGATGCGGAAACTGATGTAGCAGAGCTGGATTTGAGTCAGCTTGCATTACATACAGAGGTAACGGACTCCTTATCTCAGCCCTTATCAGCCAAATTCAATTAAACCGGCTAATAAGTGGAAAAGCTGAAGATAGACAGCACAGTAATCCCGAAGCTCTCAGCTCCCGCCCTCCCCTATCTGAGGAGCTCCGTTGCTTGTCAGCCCCTCCCTCCCCTCCTGAGAACAGGCAGCTACGTCACTTGGGAAATGAGCAGATAAGCCCAGTGGCCATAGAAACGCAGTGTCAACAATGAAGGGAATAAATTAAGATAGCGGCCAAACAAAGCAGTTTTGATAAAGCAATGTATTTAGGAAAAGTCTTAAATCCACATAAAATAGCAGTATAAATAAGATGCTTTTCATGGGACAAACCCTTTAAGCAGTCAGCTGCGTGGCTCAGTGCTTAGCAGCGCAGACTTTCAACGCTGGTGTCCTTAGTTCAAATCCCGTGTTGGGTTTCCCCAAGGGGGGGGCTGGTTTGGCTGTACTTGAACCCTACAGTTTGTAAAGTGCTGCTGAATACGTTGGTGCTATATAAATTACATGTATTATTATCATGCTTACACCAACCCTCAAACGTTTAACTTCACTTTAAACCCATGAGAATGATTTGTCTGAACTGTACAGGCCAGGGCAGCACCTCGAGCTAAACAGATGCCTGCGTGGCTCACTGGTTAGCGACGCAGCTTTGCAGCCTTTCAACGCTTGCGTCCTGAGTTTGAATCCCGTGTGGGGTGTCCCCAAACTCGAGTGGGGTTTTCTTTTGCTGTACTTGAACCCTAGAGTTTGTAAAGTGCTGCTGAATACGTTGGCGCTATCTAAATAAAATGTATTTTTATTATTCTTGCACCAACCATCAAACTTTTAACTTCACTATAAACCCATGACAATGATTAGTCAGAACTACACAGGCCAGGGCAGCACCGTTTGTCAACCAAGTAGCTGCGTGGTTCAGTGGTTAGCGACACAGCCTTGCATCCTTTCAGCAATGGTGTCCTGAGTTCGAATCCTGTATGGGGTGTCCCCAAACTCAAGCAGGGTTTTCTTTTGCTGTACTTGAACCCTAGAGTTTGTAAAGTGCTGCTGAATACGTTGGCGCTATCTAAATAAAATGTATTTTTATTATTCTTGCACCAACCATCAAACTTTTAACTTCACTATAAACCCATGACAATGATTAGTCAGAACTACACAGGCCAGGGCAGCACCGTTTGTCAACCAAGTAGCTGTGTGGTTCAGTGGTTAGCGACACAGCCTTGCATCTTTTCAGCAATGGTGTCCTGAGTTCGAATCCCGTGTGGGGTGTCCCCAAACTCAAGCAGGGTTTTCTTTTGCTGTACTTGAACCCTAGAGTTTGTAAAGTGCTGCTGAATACGTTGGGGCTATCTAAATAAAATGTATTTTTATTATTCTTGCACCAACCATCAAACTTTTAACTTCACTATAAACCCATGACAATGATTTGTCAGAACTATACAGGCCAGGTCAGCACAGCATGCCATCCAGGTGGCTGCGTGGCTTAGTGGTTAGCGAAGCATCCTTGCAGCCTTTCAACACTGGCAGGCTGAGTTTGAATCCCATGTGGGGTGTCCGCAAACCAGTGTAGGGTTTTTTTTGGCTGTACTTGAACCCTAGAGTTTATAAAGTGCTGCTGAATACGTTGGTGCTATATTAATAAAATGTATTTTTATTATTCTTGCACCAACCATCAAACTTTTAACTTCACTATAAACCCATGACAATGATTAGTCAGAACTACACAGGCCAGGGCAGCACCGTTTGTCAACCAAGTAGCTGCGTGGTTCAGTGGTTAGCGACACAGCCTTGCATCCTTTCAGCAATGGTGTCCTGAGTTCGAATCCCGTGTGGGGTGTCCCCAAACTCAAGCAGGTTTTTCTTTTGCTGTACTTGAACCCTAGAGTTTGTAAAGTGCTGCTGAATACGTTGGGGCTATATAAATAAAATGTATTTTTATTATTCTTGCACCAACCATCAGACTTTTAACTTCACTTTAAACCCATGACAATGATTTGTCAGAACTATACAGGCCAGGGCAGCAGCACATATCAACCAGATAGCTGCGTGGCTTAGTGGTTAGCGACGCAGCTTTGCAGCCTTTCGACGAAGGTGTCCTGAGAAAACCTTTCCAAGGTGAGATTGTGGTGGTTTGGGGTTGGCGAGTGATGTGAGTGAAAGAGGGAGTCATGATGTCATCTATCGGGTGCGATCCATCGGGAGGCGGAGTAGGGGGAGACAGAGAAAGAGGGGTGTACCGTGAGGGAGGTACAGGTACGAGAGAGGGGGGCAAGGGGCAGACAGTGGAAGAGGGCAGCATGGGTGGGAGAAGGGTATACGAGGTGAGAGGTAAGCAGACTGGGAGGCAGAGATGGTGAAAGATGGGAGAAGTGTAGATCAATGGGGAGCAGTAAGCCATAGGGAGTTGGGAAGGTAAGCTGAGAGTAGAAGAGGGGAGTATGGGTGGAAGAAGCAGGTGAGATAGCAAGGGGGAGACAGTGGAAGAGGGCAGCATGGGTGGGAGAAGGGTAGAGTAGGTGAGAGGTCAATAGGGAGATAGGGGAGACAGTGGAAGAGGGGAGCGTAGGTGGTAGGCTCGGTGAGAGGTAAGGAGGAAGTGAGAGATGGGAGAAGCATAGATCAATAGGGAGGAGTAAACCATAGGGAGTTGAGAAAAGGGGAGTATGGGTGCGAGAAGCAGGAAGGGGGTGGGAAAGAAAGCGAGGAAGAGGGCAGCATGGGTGGGAAAGGGTAGACTAGGTAAGCCGACTGGGAGGCAGTGATAGGGAAGCATGAAAAGGGTTGACTTGGGTGGGAAAGTTGCGAGGGTGGGTTTGGGGATCCATGGTGAAGTAGGGAGCAGAGTGCAACCTTTTCTTAGAACAGACTGCACCCCTATTTTTACAGATAACCCCCTCTCTTATGCACTGCTCCCCATGGATAACCCTTATCTTACAGACTGTTCCCCACGGTTCCCTCCTTCGCTCAGACTGGTTCACCCCGTATCTTACACACCCATGGTTCATTTTAAGCGCTGCTCTCCATGGATCACTCCCTATCTCACAAACCATCCGTCCAACCCTCAGACTTTTAACTTTATTTCTTTCCTTCGCAATGACTGACGTAGTTCCTGAACTATACAGTTCTGCAGCCTGAAGGCTCTGTGCTCTCTTCACTTCCTGGATTTCCCGGCACATTGGTGGGCGGGGCTTCACTTGCTCTGCTATCTGCTATGCATTACCACAGTATGAAGCTGATGCGGAAACTGATGTAGCAGAGCTGGATTTGAGTCAGCTTGCATTACATACAGAGGTAACGGACTCCTTATCTCAGCCCTTATCAGCCAAATTCAATTAAACCGGCTGATAAGTGGAAAAGCTGAAGATAGACAGCACAGTAATCCCGAAGCTCTCAGCTCCCGCCCTCCCCTATCTGAGGAGCTCCGTTGCTTGTCAGCCCCTCCCTCCCCTCCTGAGAACAGGCAGCTACGTCACTTGGGAAATGAGCAGATAAGCCCAGTGGCCATAGAAACGCAGTGTCAACAATGAAGGGAATAAATTAAGATAGCGGCCAAACAAAGCAGTTTTGATAAAGCAATGTATTTAGGAAAAGTCTTAAATCCACATAAAATAGCAGTATAAATAAGATGCTTTTCATGGGACAAACCCTTTAAGCAGTCAGCTGCGTGGCTCAGTGCTTAGCAGCGCAGACTTTCAACGCTGGTGTCCTTAGTTCAAATCCCGTGTTGGGTTTCCCCAAGGGGGGGGCTGGTTTGGCTGTACTTGAACCCTACAGTTTGTAAAGTGCTGCTGAATACGTTGGTGCTATATAAATTACATGTATTATTATCATGCTTACACCAACCCTCAAACGTTTAACTTCACTTTAAACCCATGAGAATGATTTGTCTGAACTGTACAGGCCAGGGCAGCACCTCGAGCTAAACAGATGCCTGCGTGGCTCACTGGTTAGCGACGCAGCTTTGCAGCCTTTCAACGCTTGCGTCCTGAGTTTGAATCCCGTGTGGGGTGTCCCCAAACTCGAGTGGGGTTTTCTTTTGCTGTACTTGAACCCTAGAGTTTGTAAAGTGCTGCTGAATACGTTGGCGCTATCTAAATAAAATGTATTTTTATTATTCTTGCACCAACCATCAAACTTTTAACTTCACTATAAACCCATGACAATGATTAGTCAGAACTACACAGGCCAGGGCAGCACCGTTTGTCAACCAAGTAGCTGCGTGGTTCAGTGGTTAGCGACACAGCCTTGCATCCTTTCAGCAATGGTGTCCTGAGTTCGAATCCCGTATGGGGTGTCCCCAAACTCAAGCAGGGTTTTCTTTTGCTGTACTTGAACCCTAGAGTTTGTAAAGTGCTGCTGAATACGTTGGGGCTATCTAAATAAAATGTATTTTTATTATTCTTGCACCAACCATCAAACTTTTAACTTCACTTTAAACATGACACTTATTAGTCAGAACTACACAGGCCAGGGCAGCAGCCTTTGTCAACCAGGTAGCTGCATGGTTTAGTGGTTAGCGACGCAGCCTTGCATCCTTTCAGCACTGGTGTCCTGAGTTCGAATCCCGTGTGGGGTGTCTCTAAACTCAAGTAGGGTTTTCTTTTGCTGTACTTGAACCCTAGAGTTTGTAAAGTGCTGCTGAATACGTTGGGGCTATATAAATAAAATGTATTTTTATTATTCTTGCACCAACCATCAGACTTTTAACTTCACTTTAAACCCATGACAATGATTTGTCAGAACTATACAGGCCAGGGCAGCAGCACATATCAACCAGATAGCTGCGTGGCTTAGTGGTTAGCGGCGCAGCTTTGCAGCCTTTCGACGAAGGTGTCCTGAGTTCGATTCCCCTGCCGTGCCGAAAAGAGCAACCTTTCCAAGGTAAGATTGTGGTGGTTTGGGGTTGGCGAGTGATGTGAGTGAAAGAGGGAGTCATGATGTCATCTATCGGGTGCGATCCATCGGGAGGCGGAGTAGGGGGAGACAGAGAAAGAGGGGTGTACCGTGAGGGAGGTACAGGTACGAGAGAGGGGGGCAAGGGGCAGACAGTGGAAGAGGGCAGCATGGGTGGGAGAAGGGTATAGGTACGAGAGAGGGGGAGACAGTGGAAGAGGGCAGCATGGGTGGGAGAAGGGTATACGAGGTGAGAGGTAAGCAGACTGGGAGGCAGAGACGGTGAAAGATGGGAGAAGCGTAGATCAATGGGGAGGAGTAAGCCATATAGGGAGTTGGGAAGGTAAGCTGAGAGTAGAAGAGGGGAGTATGGGTGGAAGAAGCAGGTGAGATAGCAAGGGGGAGACAGTGGAAGAGGGCAGCATGGGTGGGAGAAGGGTAGAGTAGGTGAGAGGTCAATAGGGAGATAGGGGAGACAGTGGAAGAGGGGAGCGTAGGTGGTAGGCTCGGTGAGAGATGGGAGAAGCATAGATCAATAGGGAGGAGTAAACCATAGGGAGTTGAGAAAAGGGGAGTATGGGTGCGAGAAGCAGGAAGGGGGTGGGAAAGATAGCGAGGAAGAGGGCAGCATGGGTGGGAAAGGGTAGACTAGGTAAGCCGACTGGGAGGCAGTGACAGGGAAGCATGAAAAGGGTTGACTTGGGTGGGAAAGTTGCGAGGGTGGGTTTGGGGATCCATGGTGAAGTAGGGAGCAGAGTGTAACCTTTTCTTAGAACAGACTGCACCCCTATTTTTACAGATAACCCCCTCTCTTATGCACTGCTCCCCATGGATAACCCTTATCTTACAGACTGTTCCCCACGGTTCCCTCCTTCGCTCAGACTGGTTCACCCCGTATCTTACACACCCATGGTTCATTTTAAGCGCTGCTCTCCATGGATCACTCCCTATCTCACAAACCATCCGTCCAACCCTCAGACTTTTAACTTTATTTCTTTCCTTCGCAATGACTGACGTAGTTCCTGAACTATACAGTTCTGCAGCCTGAAGGCTCTGTGCTCTCTTCACTTCCTGGATTTCCCGGCACATTGGTGGGCGGGGCTTCACTTGCTCTGCTATCTGCTATGCATTACCACAGTATGAAGCTGATGCGGAAACTGATGTAGCAGAGCTGGATTTGAGTCAGCTTGCATTACATACAGAGGTAACGGACTCCTTATCTCAGCCCTTATCAGCCAAATTCAATTAAACCGGCTGATAAGTGGAAAAGCTGAAGATAGACAGCACAGTAATCCCGAAGCTCTCAGCTCCCGCCCTCCCCTATCTGAGGAGCTCCGTTGCTTGTCAGCCCCTCCCTCCCCTCCTGAGAACAGGCAGCTACGTCACTTGGGAAATGAGCAGATAAGCCCAGTGGCCATAGAAACGCAGTGTCAACAATGAAGGGAATAAATTAAGATAGCGGCCAAACAAAGCAGTTTTGATAAAGCAATGTATTTAGGAAAAGTCTTAAATCCACATAAAATAGCAGTATAAATAAGATGCTTTTCATGGGACAAACCCTTTAAGCAGTCAGCTGCGTGGCTCAGTGCTTAGCAGCGCAGACTTTCAACGCTGGTGTCCTTAGTTCAAATCCCGTGTTGGGTTTCCCCAAGGGGGGGGCTGGTTTGGCTGTACTTGAACCCTACAGTTTGTAAAGTGCTGCTGAATACGTTGGTGCTATATAAATTACATGTATTATTATCATGCTTACACCAACCCTCAAACGTTTAACTTCACTTTAAACCCATGAGAATGATTTGTCTGAACTGTACAGGCCAGGGCAGCACCTCAAGCTAAACAGATGCCTGCGTGGCTCACTGGTTAGCGACGCAGCTTTGCAGCCTTTCAACGCTTGCGTCCTGAGTTTGAATCCCGTGTGGGGTGTCCCCAAACTCGAGTGGGGTTTTCTTTTGCTGTACTTGAACCCTAGAGTTTGTAAAGTGCTGCTGAATACGTTGGCGCTATCTAAATAAAATGTATTTTTATTATTCTTGCACCAACCATCAAACTTTTAACTTCACTATAAACCCATGACAATGATTAGTCAGAACTACACAGGCCAGGGCAGCACCGTTTGTCAACCAAGTAGCTGCGTGGTTCAGTGGTTAGCGACACAGCCTTGCATCCTTTCAGCAATGGTGTCCTGAGTTCGAATCCCGTATGGGGTGTCCCCAAACTCAAGCAGGGTTTTCTTTTGCTGTACTTGAACCCTAGAGTTTGTAAAGTGCTGCTGAATACGTTGGGGCTATCTAAATAAAATGTATTTTTATTATTCTTGCACCAACCATCAAACTTTTAACTTCACTTTAAACATGACACTTATTAGTCAGAACTACACAGGCCAGGGCAGCAGCCTTTGTCAACCAGGTAGCTGCATGGTTTAGTGGTTAGCGACGCAGCCTTGCATCCTTTCAGCACTGGTGTCCTGAGTTCGAATCCCGTGTGGGGTGTCTCTAAACTCAAGTAGGGTTTTCTTTTGCTGTACTTGAACCCTAGAGTTTGTAAAGTGCTGCTGAATACGTTGGGGCTATATAAATAAAATGTATTTTTATTATTCTTGCACCAACCATCAGACTTTTAACTTCACTTTAAACCCATGACAATGATTTGTCAGAACTATACAGGCCAGGGCAGCAGCACATATCAACCAGATAGCTGCGTGGCTTAGTGGTTAGCGGCGCAGCTTTGCAGCCTTTCGACGAAGGTGTCCTGAGTTCGATTCCCCTGCCGTGCCGAAAAGAGCAACCTTTCCAAGGTAAGATTGTGGTGGTTTGGGGTTGGCGAGTGATGTGAGTGAAAGAGGGAGTCATGATGTCATCTATCGGGTGCGATCCATCGGGAGGCGGAGTAGGGGGAGACAGAGAAAGAGGGGTGTACCGTGAGGGAGGTACAGGTACGAGAGAGGGGGGCAAGGGGCAGACAGTGGAAGAGGGCAGCATGGGTGGGAGAAGGGTATAGGTACGAGAGAGGGGGAGACAGTGGAAGAGGGCAGCATGGGTGGGAGAAGGGTATACGAGGTGAGAGGTAAGCAGACTGGGAGGCAGAGACGGTGAAAGATGGGAGAAGCGTAGATCAATGGGGAGGAGTAAGCCATATAGGGAGTTGGGAAGGTAAGCTGAGAGTAGAAGAGGGGAGTATGGGTGGAAGAAGCAGGTGAGATAGCAAGGGGGAGACAGTGGAAGAGGGCAGCATGGGTGGGAGAAGGGTAGAGTAGGTGAGAGGTCAATAGGGAGATAGGGGAGACAGTGGAAGAGGGGAGCGTAGGTGGTAGGCTCGGTGAGAGATGGGAGAAGCATAGATCAATAGGGAGGAGTAAACCATAGGGAGTTGA
Source organism: Leptodactylus fuscus (assembly GCF_031893055.1). Lineage (NCBI taxonomy): Eukaryota > Metazoa > Chordata > Amphibia > Anura > Leptodactylidae > Leptodactylus > Leptodactylus fuscus. The sequence continues at coordinate 50,842 of NW_027440555.1, forward strand.
GAAAAGGGGAGTATGGGTGCGAGAAGCAGGAAGGGGGTGGGAAAGATAGCGAGGAAGAGGGCAGCATGGGTGGGAAAGGGTAGACTAGGTAAGCCGACTGGGAGGCAGTGACAGGGAAGCATGAAAAGGGTTGACTTGGGTGGGAAAGTTGCGAGGGTGGGTTTGGGGATCCATGGTGAAGTAGGGAGCAGAGTGTAACCTTTTCTTAGAACAGACTGCACCCCTATTTTTACAGATAACCCCCTCTCTTATGCACTGCTCCCCATGGATAACCCTTATCTTACAGACTGTTCCCCACGGTTCCCTCCTTCGCTCAGACTGGTTCACCCCGTATCTTACACACCCATGGTTCATTTTAAGCGCTGCTCTCCATGGATCACTCCCTATCTCACAAACCATCCGTCCAACCCTCAGACTTTTAACTTTATTTCTTTCCTTCGCAATGACTGACGTAGTTCCTGAACTATACAGTTCTGCAGCCTGAAGGCTCTGTGCTCTCTTCACTTCCTGGATTTCCCGGCACATTGGTGGGCGGGGCTTCACTTGCTCTGCTATCTGCTATGCATTACCACAGTATGAAGCTGATGCGGAAACTGATGTAGCAGAGCTGGATTTGAGTCAGCTTGCATTACATACAGAGGTAACGGACTCCTTATCTCAGCCCTTATCAGCCAAATTCAATTAAACCGGCTGATAAGTGGAAAAGCTGAAGATAGACAGCACAGTAATCCCGAAGCTCTCAGCTCCCGCCCTCCCCTATCTGAGGAGCTCCGTTGCTTGTCAGCCCCTCCCTCCCCTCCTGAGAACAGGCAGCTACGTCACTTGGGAAATGAGCAGATAAGCCCAGTGGCCATAGAAACGCAGTGTCAACAATGAAGGGAATAAATTAAGATAGCGGCCAAACAAAGCAGTTTTGATAAAGCAATGTATTTAGGAAAAGTCTTAAATCCACATAAAATAGCAGTATAAATAAGATGCTTTTCATGGGACAAACCCTTTAAGCAGTCAGCTGCGTGGCTCAGTGCTTAGCAGCGCAGACTTTCAACGCTGGTGTCCTTAGTTCAAATCCCGTGTTGGGTTTCCCCAAGGGGGGGGCTGGTTTGGCTGTACTTGAACCCTACAGTTTGTAAAGTGCTGCTGAATACGTTGGTGCTATATAAATTACATGTATTATTATCATGCTTACACCAACCCTCAAACGTTTAACTTCACTTTAAACCCATGAGAATGATTTGTCTGAACTGTACAGGCCAGGGCAGCACCTCGAGCTAAACAGATGCCTGCGTGGCTCACTGGTTAGCGACGCAGCTTTGCAGCCTTTCAACGCTTGCGTCCTGAGTTTGAATCCCGTGTGGGGTGTCCCCAAACTCGAGTGGGGTTTTCTTTTGCTGTACTTGAACCCTAGAGTTTGTAAAGTGCTGCTGAATACGTTGGCGCTATCTAAATAAAATGTATTTTTATTATTCTTGCACCAACCATCAAACTTTTAACTTCACTATAAACCCATGACAATGATTAGTCAGAACTACACAGGCCAGGGCAGCACCGTTTGTCAACCAAGTAGCTGCGTGGTTCAGTGGTTAGCGACACAGCCTTGCATCCTTTCAGCAATGGTGTCCTGAGTTCGAATCCCGTATGGGGTGTCCCCAAACTCAAGCAGGGTTTTCTTTTGCTGTACTTGAACCCTAGAGTTTGTAAAGTGCTGCTGAATACGTTGGGGCTATCTAAATAAAATGTATTTTTATTATTCTTGCACCAACCATCAAACTTTTAACTTCACTTTAAACATGACACTTATTAGTCAGAACTACACAGGCCAGGGCAGCAGCCTTTGTCAACCAGGTAGTTGCATGGTTTAGTGGTTAGCGACGCAGCCTTGCATCCTTTCAGCACTGGTGTCCTGAGTTCGAATCCCGTGTGGGGTGTCTCTAAACTCAAGTAGGGTTTTCTTTTGCTGTACTTGAACCCTAGAGTTTGTAAAGTGCTGCTGAATACGTTGGGGCTATATAAATAAAATGTATTTTTATTATTCTTGCACCAACCATCAGACTTTTAACTTCACTTTAAACCCATGACAATGATTTGTCAGAACTATACAGGCCAGGGCAGCAGCACATATCAACCAGATAGCTGCGTGGCTTAGTGGTTAGCGGCGCAGCTTTGCAGCCTTTCGACGAAGGTGTCCTGAGTTCGATTCCCCTGCCGTGCCGAAAAGAGCAACCTTTCCAAGGTAAGATTGTGGTGGTTTGGGGTTGGCGAGTGATGTGAGTGAAAGAGGGAGTCATGATGTCATCTATCGGGTGCGATCCATCGGGAGGCGGAGTAGGGGGAGACAGAGAAAGAGGGGTGTACCGTGAGGGAGGTACAGGTACGAGAGAGGGGGGCAAGGGGCAGACAGTGGAAGAGGGCAGCATGGGTGGGAGAAGGGTATAGGTACGAGAGAGGGGGAGACAGTGGAAGAGGGCAGCATGGGTGGGAGAAGGGTATACGAGGTGAGAGGTAAGCAGACTGGGAGGCAGAGACGGTGAAAGATGGGAGAAGCGTAGATCAATGGGGAGGAGTAAGCCATATAGGGAGTTGGGAAGGTAAGCTGAGAGTAGAAGAGGGGAGTATGGGTGGAAGAAGCAGGTGAGATAGCAAGGGGGAGACAGTGGAAGAGGGCAGCATGGGTGGGAGAAGGGTAGAGTAGGTGAGAGGTCAATAGGGAGATAGGGGAGACAGTGGAAGAGGGGAGCGTAGGTGGTAGGCTCGGTGAGAGATGGGAGAAGCATAGATCAATAGGGAGGAGTAAACCATAGGGAGTTGAGAAAAGGGGAGTATGGGTGCGAGAAGCAGGAAGGGGGTGGGAAAGATAGCGAGGAAGAGGGCAGCATGGGTGGGAAAGGGTAGACTAGGTAAGCCGACTGGGAGGCAGTGACAGGGAAGCATGAAAAGGGTTGACTTGGGTGGGAAAGTTGCGAGGGTGGGTTTGGGGATCCATGGTGAAGTAGGGAGCAGAGTGTAACCTTTTCTTAGAACAGACTGCACCCCTATTTTTACAGATAACCCCCTCTCTTATGCACTGCTCCCCATGGATAACCCTTATCTTACAGACTGTTCCCCACGGTTCCCTCCTTCGCTCAGACTGGTTCACCCCGTATCTTACACACCCATGGTTCATTTTAAGCGCTGCTCTCCATGGATCACTCCCTATCTCACAAACCATCCGTCCAACCCTCAGACTTTTAACTTTATTTCTTTCCTTCGCAATGACTGACGTAGTTCCTGAACTATACAGTTCTGCAGCCTGAAGGCTCTGTGCTCTCTTCACTTCCTGGATTTCCCGGCACATTGGTGGGCGGGGCTTCACTTGCTCTGCTATCTGCTATGCATTACCACAGTATGAAGCTGATGCGGAAACTGATGTAGCAGAGCTGGATTTGAGTCAGCTTGCATTACATACAGAGGTAACGGACTCCTTATCTCAGCCCTTATCAGCCAAATTCAATTAAACCGGCTGATAAGTGGAAAAGCTGAAGATAGACAGCACAGTAATCCCGAAGCTCTCAGCTCCCGCCCTCCCCTATCTGAGGAGCTCCGTTGCTTGTCAGCCCCTCCCTCCCCTCCTGAGAACAGGCAGCTACGTCACTTGGGAAATGAGCAGATAAGCCCAGTGGCCATAGAAACGCAGTGTCAACAATGAAGGGAATAAATTAAGATAGCGGCCAAACAAAGCAGTTTTGATAAAGCAATGTATTTAGGAAAAGTCTTAAATCCACATAAAATAGCAGTATAAATAAGATGCTTTTCATGGGACAAACCCTTTAAGCAGTCAGCTGCGTGGCTCAGTGCTTAGCAGCGCAGACTTTCAACGCTGGTGTCCTTAGTTCAAATCCCGTGTTGGGTTTCCCCAAGGGGGGGGCTGGTTTGGCTGTACTTGAACCCTACAGTTTGTAAAGTGCTGCTGAATACGTTGGTGCTATATAAATTACATGTATTATTATCATGCTTACACCAACCCTCAAACGTTTAACTTCACTTTAAACCCATGAGAATGATTTGTCTGAACTGTACAGGCCAGGGCAGCACCTCGAGCTAAACAGATGCCTGCGTGGCTCACTGGTTAGCGACGCAGCTTTGCAGCCTTTCAACGCTTGCGTCCTGAGTTTGAATCCCGTGTGGGGTGTCCCCAAACTCGAGTGGGGTTTTCTTTTGCTGTACTTGAACCCTAGAGTTTGTAAAGTGCTGCTGAATACGTTGGCGCTATCTAAATAAAATGTATTTTTATTATTCTTGCACCAACCATCAAACTTTTAACTTCACTATAAACCCATGACAATGATTAGTCAGAACTACACAGGCCAGGGCAGCACCGTTTGTCAACCAAGTAGCTGCGTGGTTCAGTGGTTAGCGACACAGCCTTGCATCCTTTCAGCAATGGTGTCCTGAGTTCGAATCCCGTATGGGGTGTCCCCAAACTCAAGCAGGGTTTTCTTTTGCTGTACTTGAACCCTAGAGTTTGTAAAGTGCTGCTGAATACGTTGGGGCTATCTAAATAAAATGTATTTTTATTATTCTTGCACCAACCATCAAACTTTTAACTTCACTTTAAACATGACACTTATTAGTCAGAACTACACAGGCCAGGGCAGCAGCCTTTGTCAACCAGGTAGCTGCATGGTTTAGTGGTTAGCGACGCAGCCTTGCATCCTTTCAGCACTGGTGTCCTGAGTTCGAATCCCGTGTGGGGTGTCTCTAAACTCAAGTAGGGTTTTCTTTTGCTGTACTTGAACCCTAGAGTTTGTAAAGTGCTGCTGAATACGTTGGGGCTATATAAATAAAATGTATTTTTATTATTCTTGCACCAACCATCAGACTTTTAACTTCACTTTAAACCCATGACAATGATTTGTCAGAACTATACAGGCCAGGGCAGCAGCACATATCAACCAGATAGCTGCGTGGCTTAGTGGTTAGCGGCGCAGCTTTGCAGCCTTTCGACGAAGGTGTCCTGAGTTCGATTCCCCTGCCGTGCCGAAAAGAGCAACCTTTCCAAGGTAAGATTGTGGTGGTTTGGGGTTGGCGAGTGATGTGAGTGAAAGAGGGAGTCATGATGTCATCTATCGGGTGCGATCCATCGGGAGGCGGAGTAGGGGGAGACAGAGAAAGAGGGGTGTACCGTGAGGGAGGTACAGGTACGAGAGAGGGGGGCAAGGGGCAGACAGTGGAAGAGGGCAGCATGGGTGGGAGAAGGGTATAGGTACGAGAGAGGGGGAGACAGTGGAAGAGGGCAGCATGGGTGGGAGAAGGGTATACGAGGTGAGAGGTAAGCAGACTGGGAGGCAGAGACGGTGAAAGATGGGAGAAGCGTAGATCAATGGGGAGGAGTAAGCCATATAGGGAGTTGGGAAGGTAAGCTGAGAGTAGAAGAGGGGAGTATGGGTGGAAGAAGCAGGTGAGATAGCAAGGGGGAGACAGTGGAAGAGGGCAGCATGGGTGGGAGAAGGGTAGAGTAGGTGAGAGGTCAATAGGGAGATAGGGGAGACAGTGGAAGAGGGGAGCGTAGGTGGTAGGCTCGGTGAGAGATGGGAGAAGCATAGATCAATAGGGAGGAGTAAACCATAGGGAGTTGAGAAAAGGGGAGTATGGGTGCGAGAAGCAGGAAGGGGGTGGGAAAGATAGCGAGGAAGAGGGCAGCATGGGTGGGAAAGGGTAGACTAGGTAAGCCGACTGGGAGGCAGTGACAGGGAAGCATGAAAAGGGTTGACTTGGGTGGGAAAGTTGCGAGGGTGGGTTTGGGGATCCATGGTGAAGTAGGGAGCAGAGTGTAACCTTTTCTTAGAACAGACTGCACCCCTATTTTTACAGATAACCCCCTCTCTTATGCACTGCTCCCCATGGATAACCCTTATCTTACAGACTGTTCCCCACGGTTCCCTCCTTCGCTCAGACTGGTTCACCCCGTATCTTACACACCCATGGTTCATTTTAAGCGCTGCTCTCCATGGATCACTCCCTATCTCACAAACCATCCGTCCAACCCTCAGACTTTTAACTTTATTTCTTTCCTTCGCAATGACTGACGTAGTTCCTGAACTATACAGTTCTGCAGCCTGAAGGCTCTGTGCTCTCTTCACTTCCTGGATTTCCCGGCACATTGGTGGGCGGGGCTTCACTTGCTCTGCTATCTGCTATGCATTACCACAGTATGAAGCTGATGCGGAAACTGATGTAGCAGAGCTGGATTTGAGTCAGCTTGCATTACATACAGAGGTAACGGACTCCTTATCTCAGCCCTTATCAGCCAAATTCAATTAAACCGGCTGATAAGTGGAAAAGCTGAAGATAGACAGCACAGTAATCCCGAAGCTCTCAGCTCCCGCCCTCCCCTATCTGAGGAGCTCCGTTGCTTGTCAGCCCCTCCCTCCCCTCCTGAGAACAGGCAGCTACGTCACTTGGGAAATGAGCAGATAAGCCCAGTGGCCATAGAAACGCAGTGTCAACAATGAAGGGAATAAATTAAGATAGCGGCCAAACAAAGCAGTTTTGATAAAGCAATGTATTTAGGAAAAGTCTTAAATCCACATAAAATAGCAGTATAAATAAGATGCTTTTCATGGGACAAACCCTTTAAGCAGTCAGCTGCGTGGCTCAGTGCTTAGCAGCGCAGACTTTCAACGCTGGTGTCCTTAGTTCAAATCCCGTGTTGGGTTTCCCCAAGGGGGGGGCTGGTTTGGCTGTACTTGAACCCTACAGTTTGTAAAGTGCTGCTGAATACGTTGGTGCTATATAAATTACATGTATTATTATCATGCTTACACCAACCCTCAAACGTTTAACTTCACTTTAAACCCATGAGAATGATTTGTCTGAACTGTACAGGCCAGGGCAGCACCTCGAGCTAAACAGATGCCTGCGTGGCTCACTGGTTAGCGACGCAGCTTTGCAGCCTTTCAACGCTTGCGTCCTGAGTTTGAATCCCGTGTGGGGTGTCCCCAAACTCGAGTGGGGTTTTCTTTTGCTGTACTTGAACCCTAGAGTTTGTAAAGTGCTGCTGAATACGTTAGCGCTATCTAAATAAAATGTATTTTTATTATTCTTGCACCAACCATCAAACTTTTAACTTCACTATAAACCCATGACAATGATTAGTCAGAACTACACAGGCCAGGGCAGCACCGTTTGTCAACCAAGTAGCTGCGTGGTTCAGTGGTTAGCGACACAGCCTTGCATCCTTTCAGCAATGGTGTCCTGAGTTCGAATCCCGTATGGGGTGTCCCCAAACTCAAGCAGGGTTTTCTTTTGCTGTACTTGAACCCTAGAGTTTGTAAAGTGCTGCTGAATACGTTGGGGCTATCTAAATAAAATGTATTTTTATTATTCTTGCACCAACCATCAAACTTTTAACTTCACTTTAAACATGACACTTATTAGTCAGAACTACACAGGCCAGGGCAGCAGCCTTTGTCAACCAGGTAGCTGCATGGTTTAGTGGTTAGCGACGCAGCCTTGCATCCTTTCAGCACTGGTGTCCTGAGTTCGAATCCCGTGTGGGGTGTCTCTAAACTCAAGTAGGGTTTTCTTTTGCTGTACTTGAACCCTAGAGTTTGTAAAGTGCTGCTGAATACGTTGGGGCTATATAAATAAAATGTATTTTTATTATTCTTGCACCAACCATCAGACTTTTAACTTCACTTTAAACCCATGACAATGATTTGTCAGAACTATACAGGCCAGGGCAGCAGCACATATCAACCAGATAGCTGCGTGGCTTAGTGGTTAGCGGCGCAGCTTTGCAGCCTTTCGACGAAGGTGTCCTGAGTTCGATTCCCCTGCCGTGCCGAAAAGAGCAACCTTTCCAAGGTAAGATTGTGGTGGTTTGGGGTTGGCGAGTGATGTGAGTGAAAGAGGGAGTCATGATGTCATCTATCGGGTGCGATCCATCGGGAGGCGGAGTAGGGGGAGACAGAGAAAGAGGGGTGTACCGTGAGGGAGGTACAGGTACGAGAGAGGGGGGCAAGGGGCAGACAGTGGAAGAGGGCAGCATGGGTGGGAGAAGGGTATAGGTACGAGAGAGGGGGAGACAGTGGAAGAGGGCAGCATGGGTGGGAGAAGGGTATACGAGGTGAGAGGTAAGCAGACTGGGAGGCAGAGACGGTGAAAGATGGGAGAAGCGTAGATCAATGGGGAGGAGTAAGCCATATAGGGAGTTGGGAAGGTAAGCTGAGAGTAGAAGAGGGGAGTATGGGTGGAAGAAGCAGGTGAGATAGCAAGGGGGAGACAGTGGAAGAGGGCAGCATGGGTGGGAGAAGGGTAGAGTAGGTGAGAGGTCAATAGGGAGATAGGGGAGACAGTGGAAGAGGGGAGCGTAGGTGGTAGGCTCGGTGAGAGATGGGAGAAGCATAGATCAATAGGGAGGAGTAAACCATAGGGAGTTGAGAAAAGGGGAGTATGGGTGCGAGAAGCAGGAAGGGGGTGGGAAAGATAGCGAGGAAGAGGGCAGCATGGGTGGGAAAGGGTAGACTAGGTAAGCCGACTGGGAGGCAGTGACAGGGAAGCATGAAAAGGGTTGACTTGGGTGGGAAAGTTGCGAGGGTGGGTTTGGGGATCCATGGTGAAGTAGGGAGCAGAGTGTAACCTTTTCTTAGAACAGACTGCACCCCTATTTTTACAGATAACCCCCTCTCTTATGCTCTGCTCCCCATGGATAACCCTTATCTTACAGACTGTTCCCCACGGTTCCCTCCTTCGCTCAGACTGGTTCACCCCGTATCTTACACACCCATGGTTCATTTTAAGCGCTGCTCTCCATGGATCACTCCCTATCTCACAAACCATCCGTCCAACCCTCAGACTTTTAACTTTATTTCTTTCCTTCGCAATGACTGACGTAGTTCCTGAACTATACAGTTCTGCAGCCTGAAGGCTCTGTGCTCTCTTCACTTCCTGGATTTCCCGGCACATTGGTGGGCGGGGCTTCACTTGCTCTGCTATCTGCTATGCATTACCACAGTATGAAGCTGATGCGGAAACTGATGTAGCAGAGCTGGATTTGAGTCAGCTTGCATTACATACAGAGGTAACGGACTCCTTATCTCAGCCCTTATCAGCCAAATTCAATTAAACCGGCTGATAAGTGGAAAAGCTGAAGATAGACAGCACAGTAATCCCGAAGCTCTCAGCTCCCGCCCTCCCCTATCTGAGGAGCTCCGTTGCTTGTCAGCCCCTCCCTCCCCTCCTGAGAACAGGCAGCTACGTCACTTGGGAAATGAGCAGATAAGCCCAGTGGCCATAGAAACGCAGTGTCAACAATGAAGGGAATAAATTAAGATAGCGGCCAAACAAAGCAGTTTTGATAAAGCAATGTATTTAGGAAAAGTCTTAAATCCACATAAAATAGCAGTATAAATAAGATGCTTTTCATGGGACAAACCCTTTAAGCAGTCAGCTGCGTGGCTCAGTGCTTAGCAGCGCAGACTTTCAACGCTGGTGTCCTTAGTTCAAATCCCGTGTTGGGTTTCCCCAAGGGGGGGGCTGGTTTGGCTGTACTTGAACCCTACAGTTTGTAAAGTGCTGCTGAATACGTTGGTGCTATATAAATTACATGTATTATTATCATGCTTACACCAACCCTCAAACGTTTAACTTCACTTTAAACCCATGAGAATGATTTGTCTGAACTGTACAGGCCAGGGCAGCACCTCGAGCTAAACAGATGCCTGCGTGGCTCACTGGTTAGCGACGCAGCTTTGCAGCCTTTCAACGCTTGCGTCCTGAGTTTGAATCCCGTGTGGGGTGTCCCCAAACTCGAGTGGGGTTTTCTTTTGCTGTACTTGAACCCTAGAGTTTGTAAAGTGCTGCTGAATACGTTGGCGCTATCTAAATAAAATGTATTTTTATTATTCTTGCACCAACCATCAAACTTTTAACTTCACTATAAACCCATGACAATGATTAGTCAGAACTACACAGGCCAGGGCAGCACCGTTTGTCAACCAAGTAGCTGCGTGGTTCAGTGGTTAGCGACACAGCCTTGCATCCTTTCAGCAATGGTGTCCTGAGTTCGAATCCCGTATGGGGTGTCCCCAAACTCAAGCAGGGTTTTCTTTTGCTGTACTTGAACCCTAGAGTTTGTAAAGTGCTGCTGAATACGTTGGGGCTATCTAAATAAAATGTATTTTTATTATTCTTGCACCAACCATCAAACTTTTAACTTCACTTTAAACATGACACTTATTAGTCAGAACTACACAGGCCAGGGCAGCAGCCTTTGTCAACCAGGTAGCTGCATGGTTTAGTGGTTAGCGACGCAGCCTTGCATCCTTTCAGCACTGGTGTCCTGAGTTCGAATCCCGTGTGGGGTGTCTCTAAACTCAAGTAGGGTTTTCTTTTGCTGTACTTGAACCCTAGAGTTTGTAAAGTGCTGCTGAATACGTTGGGGCTATATAAATAAAATGTATTTTTATTATTCTTGCACCAACCATCAGACTTTTAACTTCACTTTAAACCCATGACAATGATTTGTCAGAACTATACAGGCCAGGGCAGCAGCACATATCAACCAGATAGCTGCGTGGCTTAGTGGTTAGCGGCGCAGCTTTGCAGCCTTTCGACGAAGGTGTCCTGAGTTCGATTCCCCTGCCGTGCCGAAAAGAGCAACCTTTCCAAGGTAAGATTGTGGTGGTTTGGGGTTGGCGAGTGATGTGAGTGAAAGAGGGAGTCATGATGTCATCTATCGGGTGCGATCCATCGGGAGGCGGAGTAGGGGGAGACAGAGAAAGAGGGGTGTACCGTGAGGGAGGTACAGGTACGAGAGAGGGGGGCAAGGGGCAGACAGTGGAAGAGGGCAGCATGGGTGGGAGAAGGGTATAGGTACGAGAGAGGGGGAGACAGTGGAAGAGGGCAGCATGGGTGGGAGAAGGGTATACGAGGTGAGAGGTAAGCAGACTGGGAGGCAGAGACGGTGAAAGATGGGAGAAGCGTAGATCAATGGGGAGGAGTAAGCCATATAGGGAGTTGGGAAGGTAAGCTGAGAGTAGAAGAGGGGAGTATGGGTGGAAGAAGCAGGTGAGATAGCAAGGGGGAGACAGTGGAAGAGGGCAGCATGGGTGGGAGAAGGGTAGAGTAGGTGAGAGGTCAATAGGGAGATAGGGGAGACAGTGGAAGAGGGGAGCGTAGGTGGTAGGCTCGGTGAGAGATGGGAGAAGCATAGATCAATAGGGAGGAGTAAACCATAGGGAGTTGAGAAAAGGGGAGTATGGGTGCGAGAAGCAGGAAGGGGGTGGGAAAGATAGCGAGGAAGAGGGCAGCATGGGTGGGAAAGGGTAGACTAGGTAAGCCGACTGGGAGGCAGTGACAGGGAAGCATGAAAAGGGTTGACTTGGGTGGGAAAGTTGCGAGGGTGGGTTTGGGGATCCATGGTGAAGTAGGGAGCAGAGTGTAACCTTTTCTTAGAACAGACTGCACCCCTATTTTTACAGATAACCCCCTCTCTTATGCACTGCTCCCCATGGATAACCCTTATCTTACAGACTGTTCCCCACGGTTCCCTCCTTCGCTCAGACTGGTTCACCCCGTATCTTACACACCCATGGTTCATTTTAAGCGCTGCTCTCCATGGATCACTCCCTATCTCACAAACCATCCGTCCAACCCTCAGACTTTTAACTTTATTTCTTTCCTTCGCAATGACTGACGTAGTTCCTGAACTATACAGTTCTGCAGCCTGAAGGCTCTGTGCTCTCTTCACTTCCTGGATTTCCCGGCACATTGGTGGGCGGGGCTTCACTTGCTCTGCTATCTGCTATGCATTACCACAGTATGAAGCTGATGCGGAAACTGATGTAGCAGAGCTGGATTTGAGTCAGCTTGCATTACATACAGAGGTAACGGACTCCTTATCTCAGCCCTTATCAGCCAAATTCAATTAAACCGGCTGATAAGTGGAAAAGCTGAAGATAGACAGCACAGTAATCCCGAAGCTCTCAGCTCCCGCCCTCCCCTATCTGAGGAGCTCCGTTGCTTGTCAGCCCCTCCCTCCCCTCCTGAGAACAGGCAGCTACGTCACTTGGGAAATGAGCAGATAAGCCCAGTGGCCATAGAAACGCAGTGTCAACAATGAAGGGAATAAATTAAGATAGCGGCCAAACAAAGCAGTTTTGATAAAGCAATGTATTTAGGAAAAGTCTTAAATCCACATAAAATAGCAGTATAAATAAGATGCTTTTCATGGGACAAACCCTTTAAGCAGTCAGCTGCGTGGCTCAGTGCTTAGCAGCGCAGACTTTCAACGCTGGTGTCCTTAGTTCAAATCCCGTGTTGGGTTTCCCCAAGGGGGGGGCTGGTTTGGCTGTACTTGAACCCTACAGTTTGTAAAGTGCTGCTGAATACGTTGGTGCTATATAAATTACATGTATTATTATCATGCTTACACCAACCCTCAAACGTTTAACTTCACTTTAAACCCATGAGAATGATTTGTCTGAACTGTACAGGCCAGGGCAGCACCTCGAGCTAAACAGATGCCTGCGTGGCTCACTGGTTAGCGACGCAGCTTTGCAGCCTTTCAACGCTTGCGTCCTGAGTTTGAATCCCGTGTGGGGTGTCCCCAAACTCGAGTGGGGTTTTCTTTTGCTGTACTTGAACCCTAGAGTTTGTAAAGTGCTGCTGAATACGTTGGCGCTATCTAAATAAAATGTATTTTTATTATTCTTGCACCAACCATCAAACTTTTAACTTCACTATAAACCCATGACAATGATTAGTCAGAACTACACAGGCCAGGGCAGCACCGTTTGTCAACCAAGTAGCTGCGTGGTTCAGTGGTTAGCGACACAGCCTTGCATCCTTTCAGCAATGGTGTCCTGAGTTCGAATCCCGTATGGGGTGTCCCCAAACTCAAGCAGGGTTTTCTTTTGCTGTACTTGAACCCTAGAGTTTGTAAAGTGCTGCTGAATACGTTGGGGCTATCTAAATAAAATGTATTTTTATTATTCTTGCACCAACCATCAAACTTTTAACTTCACTTTAAACATGACACTTATTAGTCAGAACTACACAGGCCAGGGCAGCAGCCTTTGTCAACCAGGTAGCTGCATGGTTTAGTGGTTAGCGACGCAGCCTTGCATCCTTTCAGCACTGGTGTCCTGAGTTCGAATCCCGTGTGGGGTGTCTCTAAACTCAAGTAGGGTTTTCTTTTGCTGTACTTGAACCCTAGAGTTTGTAAAGTGCTGCTGAATACGTTGGGGCTATATAAATAAAATGTATTTTTATTATTCTTGCACCAACCATCAGACTTTTAACTTCACTTTAAACCCATGACAATGATTTGTCAGAACTATACAGGCCAGGGCAGCAGCACATATCAACCAGATAGCTGCGTGGCTTAGTGGTTAGCGGCGCAGCTTTGCAGCCTTTCGACGAAGGTGTCCTGAGTTCGATTCCCCTGCCGTGCCGAAAAGAGCAACCTTTCCAAGGTAAGATTGTGGTGGTTTGGGGTTGGCGAGTGATGTGAGTGAAAGAGGGAGTCATGATGTCATCTATCGGGTGCGATCCATCGGGAGGCGGAGTAGGGGGAGACAGAGAAAGAGGGGTGTACCGTGAGGGAGGTACAGGTACGAGAGAGGGGGGCAAGGGGCAGACAGTGGAAGAGGGCAGCATGGGTGGGAGAAGGGTATAGGTACGAGAGAGGGGGAGACAGTGGAAGAGGGCAGCATGGGTGGGAGAAGGGTATACGAGGTGAGAGGTAAGCAGACTGGGAGGCAGAGACGGTGAAAGATGGGAGAAGCGTAGATCAATGGGGAGGAGTAAGCCATATAGGGAGTTGGGAAGGTAAGCTGAGAGTAGAAGAGGGGAGTATGGGTGGAAGAAGCAGGTGAGATAGCAAGGGGGAGACAGTGGAAGAGGGCAGCATGGGTGGGAGAAGGGTAGAGTAGGTGAGAGGTCAATAGGGAGATAGGGGAGACAGTGGAAGAGGGGAGCGTAGGTGGTAGGCTCGGTGAGAGATGGGAGAAGCATAGATCAATAGGGAGGAGTAAACCATAGGGAGTTGAGAAAAGGGGAGTATGGGTGCGAGAAGCAGGAAGGGGGTGGGAAAGATAGCGAGGAAGAGGGCAGCATGGGTGGGAAAGGGTAGACTAGGTAAGCCGACTGGGAGGCAGTGACAGGGAAGCATGAAAAGGGTTGACTTGGGTGGGAAAGTTGCGAGGGTGGGTTTGGGGATCCATGGTGAAGTAGGGAGCAGAGTGTAACCTTTTCTTAGAACAGACTGCACCCCTATTTTTACAGATAACCCCCTCTCTTATGCACTGCTCCCCATGGATAACCCTTATCTTACAGACTGTTCCCCACGGTTCCCTCCTTCGCTCAGACTGGTTCACCCCGTATCTTACACACCCATGGTTCATTTTAAGCGCTGCTCTCCATGGATCACTCCCTATCTCACAAACCATCCGTCCAACCCTCAGACTTTTAACTTTATTTCTTTCCTTCGCAATGACTGACGTAGTTCCTGAACTATACAGTTCTGCAGCCTGAAGGCTCTGTGCTCTCTTCACTTCCTGGATTTCCCGGCACATTGGTGGGCGGGGCTTCACTTGCTCTGCTATCTGCTATGCATTACCACAGTATGAAGCTGATGCGGAAACTGATGTAGCAGAGCTGGATTTGAGTCAGCTTGCATTACATACAGAGGTAACGGACTCCTTATCTCAGCCCTTATCAGCCAAATTCAATTAAACCGGCTGATAAGTGGAAAAGCTGAAGATAGACAGCACAGTAATCCCGAAGCTCTCAGCTCCCGCCCTCCCCTATCTGAGGAGCTCCGTTGCTTGTCAGCCCCTCCCTCCCCTCCTGAGAACAGGCAGCTACGTCACTTGGGAAATGAGCAGATAAGCCCAGTGGCCATAGAAACGCAGTGTCAACAATGAAGGGAATAAATTAAGATAGCGGCCAAACAAAGCAGTTTTGATAAAGCAATGTATTTAGGAAAAGTCTTAAATCCACATAAAATAGCAGTATAAATAAGATGCTTTTCATGGGACAAACCCTTTAAGCAGTCAGCTGCGTGGCTCAGTGCTTAGCAGCGCAGACTTTCAACGCTGGTGTCCTTAGTTCAAATCCCGTGTTGGGTTTCCCCAAGGGGGGGGCTGGTTTGGCTGTACTTGAACCCTACAGTTTGTAAAGTGCTGCTGAATACGTTGGTGCTATATAAATTACATGTATTATTATCATGCTTACACCAACCCTCAAACGTTTAACTTCACTTTAAACCCATGAGAATGATTTGTCTGAACTGTACAGGCCAGGGCAGCACCTCGAGCTAAACAGATGCCTGCGTGGCTCACTGGTTAGCGACGCAGCTTTGCAGCCTTTCAACGCTTGCGTCCTGAGTTTGAATCCCGTGTGGGGTGTCCCCAAACTCGAGTGGGGTTTTCTTTTGCTGTACTTGAACCCTAGAGTTTGTAAAGTGCTGCTGAATACGTTGGCGCTATCTAAATAAAATGTATTTTTATTATTCTTGCACCAACCATCAAACTTTTAACTTCACTATAAACCCATGACAATGATTAGTCAGAACTACACAGGCCAGGGCAGCACCGTTTGTCAACCAAGTAGCTGCGTGGTTCAGTGGTTAGCGACACAGCCTTGCATCCTTTCAGCAATGGTGTCCTGAGTTCGAATCCCGTATGGGGTGTCCCCAAACTCAAGCAGGGTTTTCTTTTGCTGTACTTGAACCCTAGAGTTTGTAAAGTGCTGCTGAATACGTTGGGGCTATCTAAATAAAATGTATTTTTATTATTCTTGCACCAACCATCAAACTTTTAACTTCACTTTAAACATGACACTTATTAGTCAGAACTACACAGGCCAGGGCAGCAGCCTTTGTCAACCAGGTAGCTGCATGGTTTAGTGGTTAGCGACGCAGCCTTGCATCCTTTCAGCACTGGTGTCCTGAGTTCGAATCCCGTGTGGGGTGTCTCTAAACTCAAGTAGGGTTTTCTTTTGCTGTACTTGAACCCTAGAGTTTGTAAAGTGCTGCTGAATACGTTGGGGCTATATAAATAAAATGTATTTTTATTATTCTTGCACCAACCATCAGACTTTTAACTTCACTTTAAACCCATGACAATGATTTGTCAGAACTATACAGGCCAGGGCAGCAGCACATATCAACCAGATAGCTGCGTGGCTTAGTGGTTAGCGGCGCAGCTTTGCAGCCTTTCGACGAAGGTGTCCTGAGTTCGATTCCCCTGCCGTGCCGAAAAGAGCAACCTTTCCAAGGTAAGATTGTGGTGGTTTGGGGTTGGCGAGTGATGTGAGTGAAAGAGGGAGTCATGATGTCATCTATCGGGTGCGATCCATCGGGAGGCGGAGTAGGGGGAGACAGAGAAAGAGGGGTGTACCGTGAGGGAGGTACAGGTACGAGAGAGGGGGGCAAGGGGCAGACAGTGGAAGAGGGCAGCATGGGTGGGAGAAGGGTATAGGTACGAGAGAGGGGGAGACAGTGGAAGAGGGCAGCATGGGTGGGAGAAGGGTATACGAGGTGAGAGGTAAGCAGACTGGGAGGCAGAGACGGTGAAAGATGGGAGAAGCGTAGATCAATGGGGAGGAGTAAGCCATATAGGGAGTTGGGAAGGTAAGCTGAGAGTAGAAGAGGGGAGTATGGGTGGAAGAAGCAGGTGAGATAGCAAGGGGGAGACAGTGGAAGAGGGCAGCATGGGTGGGAGAAGGGTAGAGTAGGTGAGAGGTCAATAGGGAGATAGGGGAGACAGTGGAAGAGGGGAGCGTAGGTGGTAGGCTCGGTGAGAGATGGGAGAAGCATAGATCAATAGGGAGGAGTAAACCATAGGGAGTTGAGAAAAGGGGAGTATGGGTGCGAGAAGCAGGAAGGGGGTGGGAAAGATAGCGAGGAAGAGGGCAGCATGGGTGGGAAAGGGTAGACTAGGTAAGCCGACTGGGAGGCAGTGACAGGGAAGCATGAAAAGGGTTGACTTGGGTGGGAAAGTTGCGAGGGTGGGTTTGGGGATCCATGGTGAAGTAGGGAGCAGAGTGTAACCTTTTCTTAGAACAGACTGCACCCCTATTTTTACAGATAACCCCCTCTCTTATGCACTGCTCCCCATGGATAACCCTTATCTTACAGACTGTTCCCCACGGTTCCCTCCTTCGCTCAGACTGGTTCACCCCGTATCTTACACACCCATGGTTCATTTTAAGCGCTGCTCTCCATGGATCACTCCCTATCTCACAAACCATCCGTCCAACCCTCAGACTTTTAACTTTATTTCTTTCCTTCGCAATGACTGACGTAGTTCCTGAACTATACAGTTCTGCAGCCTGAAGGCTCTGTGCTCTCTTCACTTCCTGGATTTCCCGGCACATTGGTGGGCGGGGCTTCACTTGCTCTGCTATCTGCTATGCATTACCACAGTATGAAGCTGATGCGGAAACTGATGTAGCAGAGCTGGATTTGAGTCAGCTTGCATTACATACAGAGGTAACGGACTCCTTATCTCAGCCCTTATCAGCCAAATTCAATTAAACCGGCTGATAAGTGGAAAAGCTGAAGATAGACAGCACAGTAATCCCGAAGCTCTCAGCTCCCGCCCTCCCCTATCTGAGGAGCTCCGTTGCTTGTCAGCCCCTCCCTCCCCTCCTGAGAACAGGCAGCTACGTCACTTGGGAAATGAGCAGATAAGCCCAGTGGCCATAGAAACGCAGTGTCAACAATGAAGGGAATAAATTAAGATAGCGGCCAAACAAAGCAGTTTTGATAAAGCAATGTATTTAGGAAAAGTCTTAAATCCACATAAAATAGCAGTATAAATAAGATGCTTTTCATGGGACAAACCCTTTAAGCAGTCAGCTGCGTGGCTCAGTGCTTAGCAGCGCAGACTTTCAACGCTGGTGTCCTTAGTTCAAATCCCGTGTTGGGTTTCCCCAAGGGGGGGGCTGGTTTGGCTGTACTTGAACCCTACAGTTTGTAAAGTGCTGCTGAATACGTTGGTGCTATATAAATTACATGTATTATTATCATGCTTACACCAACCCTCAAACGTTTAACTTCACTTTAAACCCATGAGAATGATTTGTCTGAACTGTACAGGCCAGGGCAGCACCTCGAGCTAAACAGATGCCTGCGTGGCTCACTGGTTAGCGACGCAGCTTTGCAGCCTTTCAACGCTTGCGTCCTGAGTTTGAATCCCGTGTGGGGTGTCCCCAAACTCGAGTGGGGTTTTCTTTTGCTGTACTTGAACCCTAGAGTTTGTAAAGTGCTGCTGAATACGTTGGCGCTATCTAAATAAAATGTATTTTTATTATTCTTGCACCAACCATCAAACTTTTAACTTCACTATAAACCCATGACAATGATTAGTCAGAACTACACAGGCCAGGGCAGCACCGTTTGTCAACCAAGTAGCTGCGTGGTTCAGTGGTTAGCGACACAGCCTTGCATCCTTTCAGCAATGGTGTCCTGAGTTCGAATCCTGTATGGGGTGTCCCCAAACTCAAGCAGGGTTTTCTTTTGCTGTACTTGAACCCTAGAGTTTGTAAAGTGCTGCTGAATACGTTGGCGCTATCTAAATAAAATGTATTTTTATTATTCTTGCACCAACCATCAAACTTTTAACTTCACTATAAACCCATGACAATGATTAGTCAGAACTACACAGGCCAGGGCAGCACCGTTTGTCAACCAAGTAGCTGTGTGGTTCAGTGGTTAGCGACACAGCCTTGCATCTTTTCAGCAATGGTGTCCTGAGTTCGAATCCCGTGTGGGGTGTCCCCAAACTCAAGCAGGGTTTTCTTTTGCTGTACTTGAACCCTAGAGTTTGTAAAGTGCTGCTGAATACGTTGGGGCTATCTAAATAAAATGTATTTTTATTATTCTTGCACCAACCATCAAACTTTTAACTTCACTATAAACCCATGACAATGATTTGTCAGAACTATACAGGCCAGGTCAGCACAGCATGCCATCCAGGTGGCTGCGTGGCTTAGTGGTTAGCGAAGCATCCTTGCAGCCTTTCAACACTGGCAGGCTGAGTTTGAATCCCATGTGGGGTGTCCGCAAACCAGTGTAGGGTTTTTTTTGGCTGTACTTGAACCCTAGAGTTTATAAAGTGCTGCTGAATACGTTGGTGCTATATTAATAAAATGTATTTTTATTATTCTTGCACCAACCATCAAACTTTTAACTTCACTATAAACCCATGACAATGATTAGTCAGAACTACACAGGCCAGGGCAGCACCGTTTGTCAACCAAGTAGCTGCGTGGTTCAGTGGTTAGCGACACAGCCTTGCATCCTTTCAGCAATGGTGTCCTGAGTTCGAATCCCGTGTGGGGTGTCCCCAAACTCAAGCAGGTTTTTCTTTTGCTGTACTTGAACCCTAGAGTTTGTAAAGTGCTGCTGAATACGTTGGGGCTATATAAATAAAATGTATTTTTATTATTCTTGCACCAACCATCAGACTTTTAACTTCACTTTAAACCCATGACAATGATTTGTCAGAACTATACAGGCCAGGGCAGCAGCACATATCAACCAGATAGCTGCGTGGCTTAGTGGTTAGCGACGCAGCTTTGCAGCCTTTCGACGAAGGTGTCCTGAGAAAACCTTTCCAAGGTGAGATTGTGGTGGTTTGGGGTTGGCGAGTGATGTGAGTGAAAGAGGGAGTCATGATGTCATCTATCGGGTGCGATCCATCGGGAGGCGGAGTAGGGGGAGACAGAGAAAGAGGGGTGTACCGTGAGGGAGGTACAGGTACGAGAGAGGGGGGCAAGGGGCAGACAGTGGAAGAGGGCAGCATGGGTGGGAGAAGGGTATACGAGGTGAGAGGTAAGCAGACTGGGAGGCAGAGATGGTGAAAGATGGGAGAAGTGTAGATCAATGGGGAGCAGTAAGCCATAGGGAGTTGGGAAGGTAAGCTGAGAGTAGAAGAGGGGAGTATGGGTGGAAGAAGCAGGTGAGATAGCAAGGGGGAGACAGTGGAAGAGGGCAGCATGGGTGGGAGAAGGGTAGAGTAGGTGAGAGGTCAATAGGGAGATAGGGGAGACAGTGGAAGAGGGGAGCGTAGGTGGTAGGCTCGGTGAGAGGTAAGGAGGAAGTGAGAGATGGGAGAAGCATAGATCAATAGGGAGGAGTAAACCATAGGGAGTTGAGAAAAGGGGAGTATGGGTGCGAGAAGCAGGAAGGGGGTGGGAAAGAAAGCGAGGAAGAGGGCAGCATGGGTGGGAAAGGGTAGACTAGGTAAGCCGACTGGGAGGCAGTGATAGGGAAGCATGAAAAGGGTTGACTTGGGTGGGAAAGTTGCGAGGGTGGGTTTGGGGATCCATGGTGAAGTAGGGAGCAGAGTGCAACCTTTTCTTAGAACAGACTGCACCCCTATTTTTACAGATAACCCCCTCTCTTATGCACTGCTCCCCATGGATAACCCTTATCTTACAGACTGTTCCCCACGGTTCCCTCCTTCGCTCAGACTGGTTCACCCCGTATCTTACACACCCATGGTTCATTTTAAGCGCTGCTCTCCATGGATCACTCCCTATCTCACAAACCATCCGTCCAACCCTCAGACTTTTAACTTTATTTCTTTCCTTCGCAATGACTGACGTAGTTCCTGAACTATACAGTTCTGCAGCCTGAAGGCTCTGTGCTCTCTTCACTTCCTGGATTTCCCGGCACATTGGTGGGCGGGGCTTCACTTGCTCTGCTATCTGCTATGCATTACCACAGTATGAAGCTGATGCGGAAACTGATGTAGCAGAGCTGGATTTGAGTCAGCTTGCATTACATACAGAGGTAACGGACTCCTTATCTCAGCCCTTATCAGCCAAATTCAATTAAACCGGCTGATAAGTGGAAAAGCTGAAGATAGACAGCACAGTAATCCCGAAGCTCTCAGCTCCCGCCCTCCCCTATCTGAGGAGCTCCGTTGCTTGTCAGCCCCTCCCTCCCCTCCTGAGAACAGGCAGCTACGTCACTTGGGAAATGAGCAGATAAGCCCAGTGGCCATAGAAACGCAGTGTCAACAATGAAGGGAATAAATTAAGATAGCGGCCAAACAAAGCAGTTTTGATAAAGCAATGTATTTAGGAAAAGTCTTAAATCCACATAAAATAGCAGTATAAATAAGATGCTTTTCATGGGACAAACCCTTTAAGCAGTCAGCTGCGTGGCTCAGTGCTTAGCAGCGCAGACTTTCAACGCTGGTGTCCTTAGTTCAAATCCCGTGTTGGGTTTCCCCAAGGGGGGGGCTGGTTTGGCTGTACTTGAACCCTACAGTTTGTAAAGTGCTGCTGAATACGTTGGTGCTATATAAATTACATGTATTATTATCATGCTTACACCAACCCTCAAACGTTTAACTTCACTTTAAACCCATGAGAATGATTTGTCTGAACTGTACAGGCCAGGGCAGCACCTCGAGCTAAACAGATGCCTGCGTGGCTCACTGGTTAGCGACGCAGCTTTGCAGCCTTTCAACGCTTGCGTCCTGAGTTTGAATCCCGTGTGGGGTGTCCCCAAACTCGAGTGGGGTTTTCTTTTGCTGTACTTGAACCCTAGAGTTTGTAAAGTGCTGCTGAATACGTTGGCGCTATCTAAATAAAATGTATTTTTATTATTCTTGCACCAACCATCAAACTTTTAACTTCACTATAAACCCATGACAATGATTAGTCAGAACTACACAGGCCAGGGCAGCACCGTTTGTCAACCAAGTAGCTGCGTGGTTCAGTGGTTAGCGACACAGCCTTGCATCCTTTCAGCAATGGTGTCCTGAGTTCGAATCCCGTATGGGGTGTCCCCAAACTCAAGCAGGGTTTTCTTTTGCTGTACTTGAACCCTAGAGTTTGTAAAGTGCTGCTGAATACGTTGGGGCTATCTAAATAAAATGTATTTTTATTATTCTTGCACCAACCATCAAACTTTTAACTTCACTTTAAACATGACACTTATTAGTCAGAACTACACAGGCCAGGGCAGCAGCCTTTGTCAACCAGGTAGCTGCATGGTTTAGTGGTTAGCGACGCAGCCTTGCATCCTTTCAGCACTGGTGTCCTGAGTTCGAATCCCGTGTGGGGTGTCTCTAAACTCAAGTAGGGTTTTCTTTTGCTGTACTTGAACCCTAGAGTTTGTAAAGTGCTGCTGAATACGTTGGGGCTATATAAATAAAATGTATTTTTATTATTCTTGCACCAACCATCAGACTTTTAACTTCACTTTAAACCCATGACAATGATTTGTCAGAACTATACAGGCCAGGGCAGCAGCACATATCAACCAGATAGCTGCGTGGCTTAGTGGTTAGCGGCGCAGCTTTGCAGCCTTTCGACGAAGGTGTCCTGAGTTCGATTCCCCTGCCGTGCCGAAAAGAGCAACCTTTCCAAGGTAAGATTGTGGTGGTTTGGGGTTGGCGAGTGATGTGAGTGAAAGAGGGAGTCATGATGTCATCTATCGGGTGCGATCCATCGGGAGGCGGAGTAGGGGGAGACAGAGAAAGAGGGGTGTACCGTGAGGGAGGTACAGGTACGAGAGAGGGGGGCAAGGGGCAGACAGTGGAAGAGGGCAGCATGGGTGGGAGAAGGGTATAGGTACGAGAGAGGGGGAGACAGTGGAAGAGGGCAGCATGGGTGGGAGAAGGGTATACGAGGTGAGAGGTAAGCAGACTGGGAGGCAGAGACGGTGAAAGATGGGAGAAGCGTAGATCAATGGGGAGGAGTAAGCCATATAGGGAGTTGGGAAGGTAAGCTGAGAGTAGAAGAGGGGAGTATGGGTGGAAGAAGCAGGTGAGATAGCAAGGGGGAGACAGTGGAAGAGGGCAGCATGGGTGGGAGAAGGGTAGAGTAGGTGAGAGGTCAATAGGGAGATAGGGGAGACAGTGGAAGAGGGGAGCGTAGGTGGTAGGCTCGGTGAGAGATGGGAGAAGCATAGATCAATAGGGAGGAGTAAACCATAGGGAGTTGAGAAAAGGGGAGTATGGGTGCGAGAAGCAGGAAGGGGGTGGGAAAGATAGCGAGGAAGAGGGCAGCATGGGTGGGAAAGGGTAGACTAGGTAAGCCGACTGGGAGGCAGTGACAGGGAAGCATGAAAAGGGTTGACTTGGGTGGGAAAGTTGCGAGGGTGGGTTTGGGGATCCATGGTGAAGTAGGGAGCAGAGTGTAACCTTTTCTTAGAACAGACTGCACCCCTATTTTTACAGATAACCCCCTCTCTTATGCACTGCTCCCCATGGATAACCCTTATCTTACAGACTGTTCCCCACGGTTCCCTCCTTCGCTCAGACTGGTTCACCCCGTATCTTACACACCCATGGTTCATTTTAAGCGCTGCTCTCCATGGATCACTCCCTATCTCACAAACCATCCGTCCAACCCTCAGACTTTTAACTTTATTTCTTTCCTTCGCAATGACTGACGTAGTTCCTGAACTATACAGTTCTGCAGCCTGAAGGCTCTGTGCTCTCTTCACTTCCTGGATTTCCCGGCACATTGGTGGGCGGGGCTTCACTTGCTCTGCTATCTGCTATGCATTACCACAGTATGAAGCTGATGCGGAAACTGATGTAGCAGAGCTGGATTTGAGTCAGCTTGCATTACATACAGAGGTAACGGACTCCTTATCTCAGCCCTTATCAGCCAAATTCAATTAAACCGGCTGATAAGTGGAAAAGCTGAAGATAGACAGCACAGTAATCCCGAAGCTCTCAGCTCCCGCCCTCCCCTATCTGAGGAGCTCCGTTGCTTGTCAGCCCCTCCCTCCCCTCCTGAGAACAGGCAGCTACGTCACTTGGGAAATGAGCAGATAAGCCCAGTGGCCATAGAAACGCAGTGTCAACAATGAAGGGAATAAATTAAGATAGCGGCCAAACAAAGCAGTTTTGATAAAGCAATGTATTTAGGAAAAGTCTTAAATCCACATAAAATAGCAGTATAAATAAGATGCTTTTCATGGGACAAACCCTTTAAGCAGTCAGCTGCGTGGCTCAGTGCTTAGCAGCGCAGACTTTCAACGCTGGTGTCCTTAGTTCAAATCCCGTGTTGGGTTTCCCCAAGGGGGGGGCTGGTTTGGCTGTACTTGAACCCTACAGTTTGTAAAGTGCTGCTGAATACGTTGGTGCTATATAAATTACATGTATTATTATCATGCTTACACCAACCCTCAAACGTTTAACTTCACTTTAAACCCATGAGAATGATTTGTCTGAACTGTACAGGCCAGGGCAGCACCTCGAGCTAAACAGATGCCTGCGTGGCTCACTGGTTAGCGACGCAGCTTTGCAGCCTTTCAACGCTTGCGTCCTGAGTTTGAATCCCGTGTGGGGTGTCCCCAAACTCGAGTGGGGTTTTCTTTTGCTGTACTTGAACCCTAGAGTTTGTAAAGTGCTGCTGAATACGTTGGCGCTATCTAAATAAAATGTATTTTTATTATTCTTGCACCAACCATCAAACTTTTAACTTCACTATAAACCCATGACAATGATTAGTCAGAACTACACAGGCCAGGGCAGCACCGTTTGTCAACCAAGTAGCTGCGTGGTTCAGTGGTTAGCGACACAGCCTTGCATCCTTTCAGCAATGGTGTCCTGAGTTCGAATCCCGTATGGGGTGTCCCCAAACTCAAGCAGGGTTTTCTTTTGCTGTACTTGAACCCTAGAGTTTGTAAAGTGCTGCTGAATACGTTGGGGCTATCTAAATAAAATGTATTTTTATTATTCTTGCACCAACCATCAAACTTTTAACTTCACTTTAAACATGACACTTATTAGTCAGAACTACACAGGCCAGGGCAGCAGCCTTTGTCAACCAGGTAGCTGCATGGTTTAGTGGTTAGCGACGCAGCCTTGCATCCTTTCAGCACTGGTGTCCTGAGTTCGAATCCCGTGTGGGGTGTCTCTAAACTCAAGTAGGGTTTTCTTTTGCTGTACTTGAACCCTAGAGTTTGTAAAGTGCTGCTGAATACGTTGGGGCTATATAAATAAAATGTATTTTTATTATTCTTGCACCAACCATCAGACTTTTAACTTCACTTTAAACCCATGACAATGATTTGTCAGAACTATACAGGCCAGGGCAGCAGCACATATCAACCAGATAGCTGCGTGGCTTAGTGGTTAGCGGCGCAGCTTTGCAGCCTTTCGACGAAGGTGTCCTGAGTTCGATTCCCCTGCCGTGCCGAAAAGAGCAACCTTTCCAAGGTAAGATTGTGGTGGTTTGGGGTTGGCGAGTGATGTGAGTGAAAGAGGGAGTCATGATGTCATCTATCGGGTGCGATCCATCGGGAGGCGGAGTAGGGGGAGACAGAGAAAGAGGGGTGTACCGTGAGGGAGGTACAGGTACGAGAGAGGGGGGCAAGGGGCAGACAGTGGAAGAGGGCAGCATGGGTGGGAGAAGGGTATAGGTACGAGAGAGGGGGAGACAGTGGAAGAGGGCAGCATGGGTGGGAGAAGGGTATACGAGGTGAGAGGTAAGCAGACTGGGAGGCAGAGACGGTGAAAGATGGGAGAAGCGTAGATCAATGGGGAGGAGTAAGCCATATAGGGAGTTGGGAAGGTAAGCTGAGAGTAGAAGAGGGGAGTATGGGTGGAAGAAGCAGGTGAGATAGCAAGGGGGAGACAGTGGAAGAGGGCAGCATGGGTGGGAGAAGGGTAGAGTAGGTGAGAGGTCAATAGGGAGATAGGGGAGACAGTGGAAGAGGGGAGCGTAGGTGGTAGGCTCGGTGAGAGATGGGAGAAGCATAGATCAATAGGGAGGAGTAAACCATAGGGAGTTGAGAAAAGGGGAGTATGGGTGCGAGAAGCAGGAAGGGGGTGGGAAAGAAAGCGAGGAAGAGGGCAGCATGGGTGGGAAAGGGTAGACTAGGTAAGCCGACTGGGAGGCAGTGATAGGGAAGCATGAAAAGGGTTGACTTGGGTGGGAAAGTTGCGAGGGTGGGTTTGGGGATCCATGGTGAAGTAGGGAGCAGAGTGCAACCTTTTCTTAGAACAGACTGCACCCCTATTTTTACAGATAACCCCCTCTCTTATGCACTGCTCCCCATGGATAACCCTTATCTTACAGACTGTTCCCCACGGTTCCCTCCTTCGCTCAGACTGGTTCACCCCGTATCTTACACACCCATGGTTCATTTTAAGCGCTGCTCTCCATGGATCACTCCCTATCTCACAAACCATCCGTCCAACCCTCAGACTTTTAACTTTATTTCTTTCCTTCGCAATGACTGACGTAGTTCCTGAACTATACAGTTCTGCAGCCTGAAGGCTCTGTGCTCTCTTCACTTCCTGGATTTCCCGGCACATTGGTGGGCGGGGCTTCACTTGCTCTGCTATCTGCTATGCATTACCACAGTATGAAGCTGATGCGGAAACTGATGTAGCAGAGCTGGATTTGAGTCAGCTTGCATTACATACAGAGGTAACGGACTCCTTATCTCAGCCCTTATCAGCCAAATTCAATTAAACCGGCTGATAAGTGGAAAAGCTGAAGATAGACAGCACAGTAATCCCGAAGCTCTCAGCTCCCGCCCTCCCCTATCTGAGGAGCTCCGTTGCTTGTCAGCCCCTCCCTCCCCTCCTGAGAACAGGCAGCTACGTCACTTGGGAAATGAGCAGATAAGCCCAGTGGCCATAGAAACGCAGTGTCAACAATGAAGGGAATAAATTAAGATAGCGGCCAAACAAAGCAGTTTTGATAAAGCAATGTATTTAGGAAAAGTCTTAAATCCACATAAAATAGCAGTATAAATAAGATGCTTTTCATGGGACAAACCCTTTAAGCAGTCAGCTGCGTGGCTCAGTGCTTAGCAGCGCAGACTTTCAACGCTGGTGTCCTTAGTTCAAATCCCGTGTTGGGTTTCCCCAAGGGGGGGGCTGGTTTGGCTGTACTTGAACCCTACAGTTTGTAAAGTGCTGCTGAATACGTTGGTGCTATATAAATTACATGTATTATTATCATGCTTACACCAACCCTCAAACGTTTAACTTCACTTTAAACCCATGAGAATGATTTGTCTGAACTGTACAGGCCAGGGCAGCACCTCGAGCTAAACAGATGCCTGCGTGGCTCACTGGTTAGCGACGCAGCTTTGCAGCCTTTCAACGCTTGCGTCCTGAGTTTGAATCCCGTGTGGGGTGTCCCCAAACTCGAGTGGGGTTTTCTTTTGCTGTACTTGAACCCTAGAGTTTGTAAAGTGCTGCTGAATACGTTGGCGCTATCTAAATAAAATGTATTTTTATTATTCTTGCACCAACCATCAAACTTTTAACTTCACTATAAACCCATGACAATGATTAGTCAGAACTACACAGGCCAGGGCAGCACCGTTTGTCAACCAAGTAGCTGCGTGGTTCAGTGGTTAGCGACACAGCCTTGCATCCTTTCAGCAATGGTGTCCTGAGTTCGAATCCCGTATGGGGTGTCCCCAAACTCAAGCAGGGTTTTCTTTTGCTGTACTTGAACCCTAGAGTTTGTAAAGTGCTGCTGAATACGTTGGGGCTATCTAAATAAAATGTATTTTTATTATTCTTGCACCAACCATCAAACTTTTAACTTCACTTTAAACATGACACTTATTAGTCAGAACTACACAGGCCAGGGCAGCAGCCTTTGTCAACCAGGTAGCTGCATGGTTTAGTGGTTAGCGACGCAGCCTTGCATCCTTTCAGCACTGGTGTCCTGAGTTCGAATCCCGTGTGGGGTGTCTCTAAACTCAAGTAGGGTTTTCTTTTGCTGTACTTGAACCCTAGAGTTTGTAAAGTGCTGCTGAATACGTTGGGGCTATATAAATAAAATGTATTTTTATTATTCTTGCACCAACCATCAGACTTTTAACTTCACTTTAAACCCATGACAATGATTTGTCAGAACTATACAGGCCAGGGCAGCAGCACATATCAACCAGATAGCTGCGTGGCTTAGTGGTTAGCGGCGCAGCTTTGCAGCCTTTCGACGAAGGTGTCCTGAGTTCGATTCCCCTGCCGTGCCGAAAAGAGCAACCTTTCCAAGGTAAGATTGTGGTGGTTTGGGGTTGGCGAGTGATGTGAGTGAAAGAGGGAGTCATGATGTCATCTATCGGGTGCGATCCATCGGGAGGCGGAGTAGGGGGAGACAGAGAAAGAGGGGTGTACCGTGAGGGAGGTACAGGTACGAGAGAGGGGGGCAAGGGGCAGACAGTGGAAGAGGGCAGCATGGGTGGGAGAAGGGTATAGGTACGAGAGAGGGGGAGACAGTGGAAGAGGGCAGCATGGGTGGGAGAAGGGTATACGAGGTGAGAGGTAAGCAGACTGGGAGGCAGAGACGGTGAAAGATGGGAGAAGCGTAGATCAATGGGGAGGAGTAAGCCATATAGGGAGTTGGGAAGGTAAGCTGAGAGTAGAAGAGGGGAGTATGGGTGGAAGAAGCAGGTGAGATAGCAAGGGGGAGACAGTGGAAGAGGGCAGCATGGGTGGGAGAAGGGTAGAGTAGGTGAGAGGTCAATAGGGAGATAGGGGAGACAGTGGAAGAGGGGAGCGTAGGTGGTAGGCTCGGTGAGAGATGGGAGAAGCATAGATCAATAGGGAGGAGTAAACCATAGGGAGTTGAGAAAAGGGGAGTATGGGTGCGAGAAGCAGGAAGGGGGTGGGAAAGATAGCGAGGAAGAGGGCAGCATGGGTGGGAAAGGGTAGACTAGGTAAGCCGACTGGGAGGCAGTGACAGGGAAGCATGAAAAGGGTTGACTTGGGTGGGAAAGTTGCGAGGGTGGGTTTGGGGATCCATGGTGAAGTAGGGAGCAGAGTGTAACCTTTTCTTAGAACAGACTGCACCCCTATTTTTACAGATAACCCCCTCTCTTATGCACTGCTCCCCATGGATAACCCTTATCTTACAGACTGTTCCCCACGGTTCCCTCCTTCGCTCAGACTGGTTCACCCCGTATCTTACACACCCATGGTTCATTTTAAGCGCTGCTCTCCATGGATCACTCCCTATCTCACAAACCATCCGTCCAACCCTCAGACTTTTAACTTTATTTCTTTCCTTCGCAATGACTGACGTAGTTCCTGAACTATACAGTTCTGCAGCCTGAAGGCTCTGTGCTCTCTTCACTTCCTGGATTTCCCGGCACATTGGTGGGCGGGGCTTCACTTGCTCTGCTATCTGCTATGCATTACCACAGTATGAAGCTGATGCGGAAACTGATGTAGCAGAGCTGGATTTGAGTCAGCTTGCATTACATACAGAGGTAACGGACTCCTTATCTCAGCCCTTATCAGCCAAATTCAATTAAACCGGCTGATAAGTGGAAAAGCTGAAGATAGACAGCACAGTAATCCCGAAGCTCTCAGCTCCCGCCCTCCCCTATCTGAGGAGCTCCGTTGCTTGTCAGCCCCTCCCTCCCCTCCTGAGAACAGGCAGCTACGTCACTTGGGAAATGAGCAGATAAGCCCAGTGGCCATAGAAACGCAGTGTCAACAATGAAGGGAATAAATTAAGATAGCGGCCAAACAAAGCAGTTTTGATAAAGCAATGTATTTAGGAAAAGTCTTAAATCCACATAAAATAGCAGTATAAATAAGATGCTTTTCATGGGACAAACCCTTTAAGCAGTCAGCTGCGTGGCTCAGTGCTTAGCAGCGCAGACTTTCAACGCTGGTGTCCTTAGTTCAAATCCCGTGTTGGGTTTCCCCAAGGGGGGGGCTGGTTTGGCTGTACTTGAACCCTACAGTTTGTAAAGTGCTGCTGAATACGTTGGTGCTATATAAATTACATGTATTATTATCATGCTTACACCAACCCTCAAACGTTTAACTTCACTTTAAACCCATGAGAATGATTTGTCTGAACTGTACAGGCCAGGGCAGCACCTCGAGCTAAACAGATGCCTGCGTGGCTCACTGGTTAGCGACGCAGCTTTGCAGCCTTTCAACGCTTGCGTCCTGAGTTTGAATCCCGTGTGGGGTGTCCCCAAACTCGAGTGGGGTTTTCTTTTGCTGTACTTGAACCCTAGAGTTTGTAAAGTGCTGCTGAATACGTTGGCGCTATCTAAATAAAATGTATTTTTATTATTCTTGCACCAACCATCAAACTTTTAACTTCACTATAAACCCATGACAATGATTAGTCAGAACTACACAGGCCAGGGCAGCACCATTTGTCAACCAAGTAGCTGCGTGGTTCAGTGGTTAGCGACACAGCCTTGCATCCTTTCAGCAATGGTGTCCTGAGTTCGAATCCCGTATGGGGTGTCCCCAAACTCAAGCAGGGTTTTCTTTTGCTGTACTTGAACCCTAGAGTTTGTAAAGTGCTGCTGAATACGTTGGGGCTATCTAAATAAAATGTATTTTTATTATTCTTGCACCAACCATCAAACTTTTAACTTCACTTTAAACATGACACTTATTAGTCAGAACTACACAGGCCAGGGCAGCAGCCTTTGTCAACCAGGTAGCTGCATGGTTTAGTGGTTAGCGACGCAGCCTTGCATCCTTTCAGCACTGGTGTCCTGAGTTCGAATCCCGTGTGGGGTGTCTCTAAACTCAAGTAGGGTTTTCTTTTGCTGTACTTGAACCCTAGAGTTTGTAAAGTGCTGCTGAATACGTTGGGGCTATATAAATAAAATGTATTTTTATTATTCTTGCACCAACCATCAGACTTTTAACTTCACTTTAAACCCATGACAATGATTTGTCAGAACTATACAGGCCAGGGCAGCAGCACATATCAACCAGATAGCTGCGTGGCTTAGTGGTTAGCGGCGCAGCTTTGCAGCCTTTCGACGAAGGTGTCCTGAGTTCGATTCCCCTGCCGTGCCGAAAAGAGCAACCTTTCCAAGGTAAGATTGTGGTGGTTTGGGGTTGGCGAGTGATGTGAGTGAAAGAGGGAGTCATGATGTCATCTATCGGGTGCGATCCATCGGGAGGCGGAGTAGGGGGAGACAGAGAAAGAGGGGTGTACCGTGAGGGAGGTACAGGTACGAGAGAGGGGGGCAAGGGGCAGACAGTGGAAGAGGGCAGCATGGGTGGGAGAAGGGTATAGGTACGAGAGAGGGGGAGACAGTGGAAGAGGGCAGCATGGGTGGGAGAAGGGTATACGAGGTGAGAGGTAAGCAGACTGGGAGGCAGAGACGGTGAAAGATGGGAGAAGCGTAGATCAATGGGGAGGAGTAAGCCATATAGGGAGTTGGGAAGGTAAGCTGAGAGTAGAAGAGGGGAGTATGGGTGGAAGAAGCAGGTGAGATAGCAAGGGGGAGACAGTGGAAGAGGGCAGCATGGGTGGGAGAAGGGTAGAGTAGGTGAGAGGTCAATAGGGAGATAGGGGAGACAGTGGAAGAGGGGAGCGTAGGTGGTAGGCTCGGTGAGAGATGGGAGAAGCATAGATCAATAGGGAGGAGTAAACCATAGGGAGTTGAGAAAAGGGGAGTATGGGTGCGAGAAGCAGGAAGGGGGTGGGAAAGATAGCGAGGAAGAGGGCAGCATGGGTGGGAAAGGGTAGACTAGGTAAGCCGACTGGGAGGCAGTGACAGGGAAGCATGAAAAGGGTTGACTTGGGTGGGAAAGTTGCGAGGGTGGGTTTGGGGATCCATGGTGAAGTAGGGAGCAGAGTGTAACCTTTTCTTAGAACAGACTGCACCCCTATTTTTACAGATAACCCCCTCTCTTATGCACTGCTCCCCATGGATAACCCTTATCTTACAGACTGTTCCCCACGGTTCCCTCCTTCGCTCAGACTGGTTCACCCCGTATCTTACACACCCATGGTTCATTTTAAGCGCTGCTCTCCATGGATCACTCCCTATCTCACAAACCATCCGTCCAACCCTCAGACTTTTAACTTTATTTCTTTCCTTCGCAATGACTGACGTAGTTCCTGAACTATACAGTTCTGCAGCCTGAAGGCTCTGTGCTCTCTTCACTTCCTGGATTTCCCGGCACATTGGTGGGCGGGGCTTCACTTGCTCTGCTATCTGCTATGCATTACCACAGTATGAAGCTGATGCGGAAACTGATGTAGCAGAGCTGGATTTGAGTCAGCTTGCATTACATACAGAGGTAACGGACTCCTTATCTCAGCCCTTATCAGCCAAATTCAATTAAACCGGCTGATAAGTGGAAAAGCTGAAGATAGACAGCACAGTAATCCCGAAGCTCTCAGCTCCCGCCCTCCCCTATCTGAGGAGCTCCGTTGCTTGTCAGCCCCTCCCTCCCCTCCTGAGAACAGGCAGCTACGTCACTTGGGAAATGAGCAGATAAGCCCAGTGGCCATAGAAACGCAGTGTCAACAATGAAGGGAATAAATTAAGATAGCGGCCAAACAAAGCAGTTTTGATAAAGCAATGTATTTAGGAAAAGTCTTAAATCCACATAAAATAGCAGTATAAATAAGATGCTTTTCATGGGACAAACCCTTTAAGCAGTCAGCTGCGTGGCTCAGTGCTTAGCAGCGCAGACTTTCAACGCTGGTGTCCTTAGTTCAAATCCCGTGTTGGGTTTCCCCAAGGGGGGGGCTGGTTTGGCTGTACTTGAACCCTACAGTTTGTAAAGTGCTGCTGAATACGTTGGTGCTATATAAATTACATGTATTATTATCATGCTTACACCAACCCTCAAACGTTTAACTTCACTTTAAACCCATGAGAATGATTTGTCTGAACTGTACAGGCCAGGGCAGCACCTCGAGCTAAACAGATGCCTGCGTGGCTCACTGGTTAGCGACGCAGCTTTGCAGCCTTTCAACGCTTGCGTCCTGAGTTTGAATCCCGTGTGGGGTGTCCCCAAACTCGAGTGGGGTTTTCTTTTGCTGTACTTGAACCCTAGAGTTTGTAAAGTGCTGCTGAATACGTTGGCGCTATCTAAATAAAATGTATTTTTATTATTCTTGCACCAACCATCAAACTTTTAACTTCACTATAAACCCATGACAATGATTAGTCAGAACTACACAGGCCAGGGCAGCACCGTTTGTCAACCAAGTAGCTGCGTGGTTCAGTGGTTAGCGACACAGCCTTGCATCCTTTCAGCAATGGTGTCCTGAGTTCGAATCCCGTATGGGGTGTCCCCAAACTCAAGCAGGGTTTTCTTTTGCTGTACTTGAACCCTAGAGTTTGTAAAGTGCTGCTGAATACGTTGGGGCTATCTAAATAAAATGTATTTTTATTATTCTTGCACCAACCATCAAACTTTTAACTTCACTTTAAACATGACACTTATTAGTCAGAACTACACAGGCCAGGGCAGCAGCCTTTGTCAACCAGGTAGCTGCATGGTTTAGTGGTTAGCGACGCAGCCTTGCATCCTTTCAGCACTGGTGTCCTGAGTTCGAATCCCGTGTGGGGTGTCTCTAAACTCAAGTAGGGTTTTCTTTTGCTGTACTTGAACCCTAGAGTTTGTAAAGTGCTGCTGAATACGTTGGGGCTATATAAATAAAATGTATTTTTATTATTCTTGCACCAACCATCAGACTTTTAACTTCACTTTAAACCCATGACAATGATTTGTCAGAACTATACAGGCCAGGGCAGCAGCACATATCAACCAGATAGCTGCGTGGCTTAGTGGTTAGCGGCGCAGCTTTGCAGCCTTTCGACGAAGGTGTCCTGAGTTCGATTCCCCTGCCGTGCCGAAAAGAGCAACCTTTCCAAGGTAAGATTGTGGTGGTTTGGGGTTGGCGAGTGATGTGAGTGAAAGAGGGAGTCATGATGTCATCTATCGGGTGCGATCCATCGGGAGGCGGAGTAGGGGGAGACAGAGAAAGAGGGGTGTACCGTGAGGGAGGTACAGGTACGAGAGAGGGGGGCAAGGGGCAGACAGTGGAAGAGGGCAGCATGGGTGGGAGAAGGGTATAGGTACGAGAGAGGGGGAGACAGTGGAAGAGGGCAGCATGGGTGGGAGAAGGGTATACGAGGTGAGAGGTAAGCAGACTGGGA
>NW_027440556.1:0-84656 GCF_031893055.1 Leptodactylus fuscus
TGGTTAGGTGAGGAGGGGGCTCGGTCTGGGTGTATACAGGTATATAGAGGGTATATTACAGGTTAGGTGAGGAGGGGGCTCATTCTGGGGTGTATACAGGTATATAGAGGGTATATTACAGGTTAGGTGAGGAGGGGGGCTCGGTCTGGGGTGTATACAGGTATATAGCGGGTATATTACAGGTTAGGTGAGGAGGGGGCTCAGTCTGGGTGTATACAGGTATATAGAGGGTATATTACAGGTTAGGTGAGGAGGGGGCTCGGTCTGGGTGTATACAGGTATATAGAGGGTATATTACAGGTTAGGTGAGGAGGAGGCTCGGACTGGGGAGTATACAGGTATATAGAGGGTATATTACAGGTTAGGTGAGGAGGGGGCTCGGTCTGGGGTGTATACAGGTATATAGAGGGTATATTACAGGTTAGGTGAGGAGGGGGCTCGGTCTGGGTGTATAGAGGTATATTGAGGGTATATTACAGGTTAGGTGAGGAGGGGGCTCGGTCTGGGGTGTATACAGGTATATAGAGGGTATATTACAGGTTAGGTGAGGAGGTGGCTCGGTCTGGGGTGTATACAGGTATATAGAGGGTATATTACAGGTTAGGTGAGGAGGGGGCTCGGTCTGGGGTGTATACAGGTATATAGAGGGTATATTACAGGTTAGGTGAGGAGGGGGCTCGGTCTGGGGTGTATACAGGTATATAGCGGGTATATTACAGGTTAGGTGAGGAGGGGGCTCAGTCTGGGGTGTATACAGGTATATAGAGGGTATATTACAGGTTAGGTGAGGAGGGGGCTCGGTCTGGGTGTATACAGGTATATAGAGGGTATATTACAGGTTAGGTGAGGAGGAGGCTCGGTCTGGGGTGTATACAGGTATATAGAGGGTATATTACAGGTTAGGTGAGGAGGGGGCTCGGTCTGGGGTGTATACAGGTATATAGAGGGTATATTACAGGTTAGGTGAGGAGGGGGCTCGGTCTGGGTGTATAGAGGTATATTGAGGGTATATTACAGGTTAGGTGAGGAGGGGGCTCGGTCTGGGGTGTATACAGGTATATAGAGGGTATATTATAGGTTAGGTGAGGAGGGGGCTCGGTCTGGGGTGTATACAGGTATATAGAGGGTATATTACAGGTTAGGTGAGGAGGGGGCTCGGTCTGGGGTGTATACAGGTATATAGAGGGTATATTACAGGTTAGGTGAGGAGGGGGCTCGGTCTGGGTGTATACAGGTATAAAGAGGGTATATTACAGGTTAGGTGAGGAGGGGGCTCGGTCTGGGGTGTATACAGGTATATAGAGGGTATATTACAGGTTAGGTGAGGAGGGGGCTCGGTCTGGGTGTATACAGGTATATAGAGGGTATATTAGAGGTTAGGTGAGGAGGGGGCTCGGTCTGGGGTGTAGACAGGTATATAGAGGGTATATTACAGGTTAGGTGAGGAGGGGGCTCGGTCTGGGTGTATACAGGTATATAGAGGGTATATTACAGGTTAGGTGAGGAGGAGGCTCGGTCTGGGTGTATACAGGTATATAGAGGGTATATTACAGGTTAGGTGAGGAGGGGGTTCGGTCTGGGTGTATACAGGTATATAGAGGGTATATTACAGGTTAGGTGAGGAGGGGGCTCGGTCTGGGTGTATACAGGTATATAGAGGGTATATTACAGGTTAGGTGAGGAGGGGGCTCGGTCTGGGTGTATACAGGTATATAGAGGGTATATTACAGGTTAGGTGAGGAGGGGGCTCGGTCTGGGTGTATACAGTTATATAGAGGGTATATTACAGGTTAGGTGAGGAGGGGGCTCGGTCTGGGTGTATACAGGTATATAGAGGGTATATTACAGGTTAGGTGAGGAGGGGGCTCGGTCTGGGGTGTATACAGGTATATAGAGGGTATATTACAGGTTAGGTGAGGAGGGGGCTCGGTCTGGGGTGTATACAGGTATATAGAGGGTATATTACAGGTTAGGTGAGGAGAGGGCTCGGTCTGGGTGTATACAGGTATATAGAGGGTATATTACAGGTTAGGTGAGGAGGGGGCTCGGTCTGGGGTGTATACAGGTATATAGAGGGTATATTACAGGTTAGGTGAGGAGGGGGCTCGGTCTGGGGTGTATACAGGTATATAGAGGGTATATTACAGGATAGGTGAGGAGGGGGCTCGGTCTGGGTGTATACAGGTATATAGAGGGTATATTACAGGTTAGGTGAGGAGGGGGCTCGGTCTGGGTGTATACAGGTATATAGAGGGTATATTACAGGTTAGGTGAGGAGGGGGCTCGGTCTGGGTGTATACAGGTATATAGAGGGTATATTACAGGTTAGGTGAGGAGGGGGCTCGGTGTGGGTGTATACAGGTATATAGCGGGTATATTACAGGTTAGGTGAGGAGGGGGCTCGGTCTGGAGTGTATACAGGTATATAGAGGGTATATTACAGGTTAGGTGACGAGGGGGCTCGGTCTGGGGTGTATACAGGTATATAGAGGGTATATTACAGGTTAGGTGAGGAGGGGGCTCGGTCTGGGTGTATACAGGTATATAGAGGGTATATTACAGGTTAGGTGAGGAGGAGGCTCGGTCTGGGGTGTATACAGGTATATAGAGGGTATATTACAGGTTAGGTGAGGAGGAGGCTCGGTCTGGGGTGTATACAGGTATATAGAGGGTATATTACAGGTTAGGTGAGGAGGGGCCTCGGTCTGGGTGTATACAGGTATATAGAGGGTATATTACAGGTTAGGTGAGGAGGGGGCTCGGTCTGGGTGTACACAGGTATATAGAGGGTATATTACAGGTTAGGTGAGGAGGGGGCTCGGTCTGGGTGTATACAGATATATAGAGGGTATATTATAGGTTAGGTGAGGAGGGGGCTCGGTCTGGGTGTATACAGGTATATAGAGGGTATATTACAGGTTAGGTGAGGGGGGGGCTCGGTCTGGGTGTATACAGGTATATAGAGGGTATATTACAGGTTAGGTGAGGAGGGGGCTCGGTCTGGGTGTATACAGGTATATAGAGGGTATATTACAGGTTAGGTGAGGAGGGGGTTCGGTCTGGGTGTATACAGGTATATAGAGGGTATATTACAGGTTAGGTGAGGAGGGGGCTCGGTCTGGGGTGTATACAGGTATATAGAGGGTATATTACAGGTTAGGTGAGGAGGGGGCTCGGTCTGGGTGTATACAGGTATATAGAGGGTATATTACAGGTTAGGTGAGGAGGGGGCTCATTCTGGGGTGTATACAGGTATACAGAGGGTATATTAGAGGTTAGGTGAGGAGGGGGCTCGGTCTGGGTGTATACAGGTATATAGAGGGTATATTACAGGTTAGGTGAGGAGGGGGCTCGGTCTGGGTGTATACAGGTATATAGAGGGTATATTACAGATTAGGTGAGGAGGTGGCTCGGTCTGGGTGTATACAGGTATATAGAGGGTATATTACAGGTTAGGTGAGGAGGGGGCTCGGTCTGGGTGTATACAGGTATATAGAGGGTATATTACAGGTTAGGTGAGGAGGGGGCTCGGTCTGGGTGTATACAGGTATATAGAGGGTATATTACAGGTTAGGTGAGGAGGGGGCTCGGTCTGGGTGTATACAGGTATATAGAGGTTATATTACAGGTTAGGTGAGGAGGGGGCTCGGTCTGAGTGTATACAGGTATATAGAGGGTATATTACAGGTTAGGTGAGGAGGGGGCTCGGTCTGGGTGTGTACAGGTATATAGAGGGTATATTACAGGTTAGGTGAGGAGGGGGCTCGGTCTGGGGTGTATACACGTATATAGAGAGTATATTACAGGTTAGGTGAGGAGGGGGCTCGGTCTGGGGTGTATACAGGTATATAGAGAGTATATTACAGGTTAGGTGAGGAGGGGGCTCGGTGTGGGTGTATACAGGTATATAGAGGGTATATTACAGGTTAGGTGAGGAGGGGGCTCGGTCTGGGGTGTATACAGGTATATAGAGGGTATATTACAGGTTAGGTGAGGAGGGGGCTCGGTCTGGGTGTATACAGGTATATAGAGGGTATATTAGAGGTTAGGTGAGGAGGGGGCTCGGTCTGGGTGTATACAGGTATATAGAGGGTATATTAAAGGTTAGGTGAGGAGGGGGCTCGGTCTGGGTGTATACAGGTATATAGAGGGTATATTACAGGTTAGGTGAGGAGGGGGCTCGGTCTGGGTGTATACAGGTATATAGAGGGTATATTACAGGTTAGGTGAGGAGGGGGCTCGGTCTGGGTGTATACAGGTATATAGAGGGTATATTACAGGTTAGGGGAGGAGGGGGCTCGGACTGGGTGTATACAGGTATATAGAGGGTATATTACAGGTTAGGTGAGGAGGGGGCTCGGTCTGGGTGTATACAGGTATATAGAGGGTATATTACAGGATAGGTGAGGAGGGGGCTCGGTCTGGGTGTATACAGGTATATAGAGGGTATATTACAGGTTAGGTGAGGAGGGGGCTCGGTCTGGGTGTATACAGGTATATAGAGGGTATATTACAGGTTAGGTGAGGAGGGGGCTCGGACTGGGTGTATACAGGTATATAGAGGGTATATTACAGGTTAGGTGAGGAGGGGGCTCGGTCTGGGTGTATACAGGTATATAGAGGGTATATTACAGGATAGGTGAGGAGGGGGCTCGGTCTGGGTGTATACAGGTATATAGAGGGTATATTACAGGTTAGGTGAGGAGGGGGCTCGGACTGGGTGTATACAGGTATATAGAGGGTATATTACAGGTTAGGTGAGGAGGGGGCTCGGTCTGGGTGTATACAGGTATATAGAGGGTATATTACAGGTTAGGTGAGGAGGGGGCTCGGTCTGGGTGTATACAGGTATATAGAGGGTATATTACAGGTTAGGTGAGGAGGGGGCTCGGTCTGGGTGTATACAGGTATATAGAGGGTATATTACAGGTTAGGTGAGGAGGGGGCTCGGTCTGGGGTGTATACAGGTATATAGAGGCTATATTACAGGTTAGGTGAGGAGGGGGATCGGTCTGGGGTGTATACAGGTATATAGCGGGTATATTACAGGTTAGGTGAGGAGGGGGCTCGGTCTGGGTGTATACAGGTATATAGCGGGTATATTACAGGTTAGGTGAGGAGGGGGCTCGGTCTGGGGTGTATACAGGTATATAGAGGGTGTATTACAGGTTAGGTGAGGAGGGGGCTCGGTGTGGGTGTATACAGGTATATAGAGGATATATTACAGGTTAGGTGAGGAGGGGGCTTGGTCTGGGTGTATACAGGTATATAGAGGGTATATTACAGGTTAGGTGAGGAGGGGGCTCGGTCTGAGTGTATACAGGTATATAGAGGGTATATTACAGGTTAGGTGAGGAGGGGGCTCGGTCTGAGTGTATACAGGTATATAGAGGGTATATTACAGGTTAGGTGAGGAGGGGGCTCGTTCTGGGTGTATACAGGTATATAGAGGGTATATTACAGGTTAGGTGAGGAGGGGGCTCGGTCTGGGGTGTATACAGGTATATAGAGGGTATATTACAGGTTAGGTGAGGAGGGGGCTCGGTCTGGGGTGTATACAGGTATATAGAGGGTATATTACAGGTTAGGTGAGGAGGGGGCTCGGTCTGGGTGTATACAGGTATATAGAGGGTATATTACAGGTTAGGTGAGGAGGGGGCTCGTCTGGGGTGTATACAGGTATATAGAGGGTATATTACAGGGTAGGTGAGGAGGGGGCTCGGTCTGGGTGTATACAGGTATATAGAGGGTATATTACAGGTTAGGTGAGGAGGGGGCTCGGTCTGGGTGTATACAGGTATATAGAGGGTATATTACAGGTTAGGTGAGGAGGGGGCTCGGTCTGGGTGTATACAGGTATATAGAGGGTATATTACAGGGTAGGTGAGGAGGGGGCTCGGTCTGGGTGTATACAGGTATATAGAGGGTATATTACAGGTTAGGTGAGGAGGGGGCTCGGTCTGGGTGTATACAGGTATATAGAGGGTATATTAGAGGTTAGGTGAGGAGGGGGCTCGGTCTGGGTGTATACAGGTATATAGAGGGTATATTACAGGTTAGGTGAGGAGGGGGCTCGGTCTGGGTGTATACAGGTATATAGAGGGTATATTACAGGTTAGGTGAGGAGGGGGCTCGGTCTGGGTGTATACAGGTATATAGAGGGTATATTACAGGTTAGGTGAGGAGGGGGCTCGGTCTGGGTGTATACAGGTATATAGAGGGTATATTACAGGTTAGGTGAGGAGGGGGCTCGGTCTGGGGTGTATACAGGTATATAGAGGGTATATTACAGGTTAGGTGAGGAGGGGGCTCGGTCTGGGTGTATACAGGTATATAGAGGGTATATTACAGGTTAGGTGAGGAGGGGGCTCGGTCTGGGGTGTATACAGGTATATAGCGGGTATATTACAGGTTAGGTGAGGAGGGGGCTCGGTCTGGGGTGTATACAGGTATATAGAGGGTATATTACAGGTTAGGTGAGGAGGGGGCTCGGTCTGGGTGTATACAGGTATATAGAGGGTATATTACAGGTTAGGTGAGGAGGGGGCTCGGTCTGGGTGTATACAGGTATATAGAGGGTATATTACAGGTTAGGTGAGGAGGGGGCTCGGTCTGGGTGTATACAGGTATATAGAGGGTATATTACAGGTTAGGTGAGGAGGGGGCTCGGTCTGGGTGTATACAGGTATATAGAGGGTATATTACAGGTTAGGTGAGGAGGGGGCTCGGTCTGGGGTGTATACAGGTATATAGAGGGTATATTACAGGTTAGGTGAGGAGGGGGCTCGGTCTGGGGTGTATACAGGTATATAGAGGGTATATTACAGGTTAGGTGAGGAGGGGGCTCGGTCTGGGTGTATACAGGTATATAGAGGGTATATTACAGGGTAGGTGAGGAGGGGGCTCGGTCTGGGTGTATACAGGTATATAGAGGGTATATTACAGGTTAGGTGAGGAGGGGGCTCAGTCTGGGGTGTATACAGGTATATAGAGGGTATATTACAGGTTAGGTGAGGAGGGGGCTCGGTCTGGGTGTATACAGGTATATAGATGGTATATTACAGGTTAGGTGAGGAGGGGGCTCGGTCTGGGTGTATACAGGTATATAGAGGGTATATTACAGGTTAGGTGAGGAGGGGGCTCGGTCTGGGTGTATACAGGTATATAGAGGGTATATTACAGGTTGGGTGAGGAGGGGGCTCGGTCTGGGTGTATACAGGTATATAGAGGGTATATTACAGGTTAGGTGAGGAGGGGGCTCGGTGTGGGTGTATACAGGTATATAGAGGGTATATTACAGGTTAGGTGAGGAGGGGGCTCGGTCTGGGTGTATACAGGTATATAGAGGGTATATTACAGGTTAGGTGAGGAGGGGGCTCGGTCTGGGTGTATACAGGTATATAGAGGGTATATTACAGGTTAGGTGAGGAGGGGGCTCGGTCTGGGGTGTATACAGGTATATAGAGGGTATATTACAGGTGAGGTGAGGAGGGGGCTCGGTCTGGGGTGTATACAGGTATATAGAGGGTATATTACAGGTTAGGTGAGGAGGGGGCTCGGTCTGGGGTGTATACAGGTATATAGAGGGTATATTACAGGTTAGGTGAGGAGGGGGCTCGGTCTGGGGTGTATACAGGTATATAGAGGGTATATTACAGGTTAGGTGAGGAGGGGGCTTCGGTCTGGGTGTATACAGGTATATAGAGGGTATATTACAGGTTAGGTGAGGAGAGGGCTCGGTCTGGGTGTATACAGGTATATAGAGGGTATATTACAGGTTAGGTGAGGAGGGGGCTCGGTCTGGGTGTGTCTTCCCTCTTATATTCTCTCTTCTGCCATCACTGGGGCACATCTTGCCCGGCTCCATCATGGTAAGTGACAGACCCCCCCCCCCCCCCTCCCCTCCTGCAGAATCCGGCACTGACACTCACTTACCTCTCCAGGTATCTCCACCCAGAGCGGCCGCTAATCTGCTGCTTGTCCTTGTCCTCTGGTGTCTGTGCTGCGCTCCGCTCACCTGTAAGGTAAAGGCTTAGTATTATTGTTATATGGGGGAGGGGAGGAGAGAAGTGGTTCTGAGCACTGTCCATATATACAGAATAAGGGCAAGGACAGGGGGCATGAGTGTAATATTAGTGGAGTATATATTTTATAGGAGATATGTGTGATATTAGTGGGGTATATATGGCGGAGGATATATGTGATATTAGTGGAGTATATATGGCGGAGGAGATATATATGATGTTAGTGGAGTATACAGTCCTATGAAAAAGTTTGGGCACCCCTATTAATCTTAATCATTTTTAGTTCTTTAATTGTCCATATAAAAATGGGTAAATCCAATGTAAAAATTATATGTGACAGTGATAAACACAAAAGTGCATTTAAAAACCCAAGAACTGGCTGACGCGTTTCTGGGTATGCTGTACCCCTTAGTCATAGCCAGGCTATGACTAAGGGGTACAGCATACCCAGAAACGCGTCAGCCAGTTCTTGGGTTTTTAAATGCACTTTTGTGTTTATCACTGTCACATATAATTTTTACATTGGATTTACCCATTTTTATATGGACAATTAAAGATTAATTTTTAAGTGAATCTCAGGAGTGCGGACTGGAATATTTTTCTACTACTCGACCTTTCGTCTTTCCTTGGAGTCCGGGATCATTCAGCCGTGCACCCTGAAGATTGGTGAGCCTATGTTTTAAACTTTTTCTTTTTGCTTCACACATTTTTAGTTCTAAATATTTTGGTATTTGCTACAGCCATTTCAGTTTGATATATCTAATAACTGATGGACACAGTAATATTTCAGGATTGAAATGAGGTTTATTGTACTAACAGAAAATGTGCAATATGCATTAAACCAAAATTTGACCGGTGCAAAAGTATGGGCACCTCAACAGAAAAGTGACCTTAATATTTAGTAGATCCTCCTTTTGCAAAGATAACAGCCTCTAGTCGCTTCCTGTAGCTTTTAATCAGTTCCTGGATCCTGGATAAAGGTATTTTGGACAAACAATTCAAGTTCAGTTAAGTTAGATGGTCGCCGAGCATGGACAGCCCGCTTCCAATCATCCCACAGATGTTCAATGATATTCAGGTCTGGGGACTGGGATGGCCATTCCAGAACATTGTAATTGTTCCTCTGCATGAATGCCTGAGGATTTGGAGCG
This sequence comes from Leptodactylus fuscus, assembly GCF_031893055.1. Lineage (NCBI taxonomy): Eukaryota > Metazoa > Chordata > Amphibia > Anura > Leptodactylidae > Leptodactylus > Leptodactylus fuscus. The sequence continues at coordinate 9,176 of NW_027440556.1, forward strand.
GTGTTTTGGATCATTGTCTTGCTGAAATATCCATCCCCGGCGTAACTTCAACTTCGTCACTGATTCTTGAACATTATTCTCAAGAATCTGCTGATACTGAGTGGAATCCATGCGACCCTCAACTTTAACAAGATTCCCGATGCCGGCATTGGCTACACAGCCCCAAAGCATGATGGAACCTCCACCAAATCTTACAGTGGGTAGCATGTGTTTTTCTTGGAATGCTGTTTCTTTTTGGACGCCATGCATAACGCCTTTTTTTATAACCAAACAACTCAATCTTTGTTTCCAAAATGAAGCTGCCTTGTCCAAATGTGCTTTTTCATACCTCAGGCAACTCTATTTGTGGCGTACGTGCAGAAACGGCTTCTTTCTCATCACTCTCCCATACAGCTTCTATTTGTGCAAAGTGCGCTGTATAGTTGACCGATGCACAGTGACACCATCTGCAGCAAGATGATGCTGCAGCTCTTTGGAGGTGGTCTGTGGATTGTCCTTGACTCTTCTCACCATTCTTCTTCTCTGCCTTTCTGATATTTTTCTTGGCCTGCCACTTCTGGGCTTAACAAGAACTGTCCCTGTGGTCTTCCATTTCCTTACTATGTTCCTCACAGTGGAAACTGACAGGTTAAATCTCTGAGACAACGTTTTGTATCCTTCCCCTGAACAACTATGTTGAACAATCTTTATTTTCAGACCATTTGAGAGCGGGCTGTCCATGCTCGGCGACCATCAAACTTAACTGAACTTGAATTGTTTTGTAGAAAGAAATGGTCCAAAATCCCTTCATCCAGGATCCAGGAACTGATTAAAAGCTACAGGAAGCGACTAGAGGCTGTCATCTTTGCAAAAGGAGGATCTACTAAATATTAATGTCACTTTTCTGTTGAGGTGCCCATATTTTTGCACTGGTCAAATTTTGGTTTAATGCATATTGCACATTTTCTGTTAGTACAATAAACCTCATTTCAATCCTGAAATATTACTGTGTCCATCAGTTATTAGATATATCAAACTGAAATGGCTGTTGCAAACACCAAAATATTTAGAACTAAAAATGATTAAGATTAATAGGGGTGCCCAAACTTTTTCATAGGACTGTATATGGCGGAGGATATATGTGATATTAGTGGAGTATATATGGCGGAGGAGATATGTGTGATATTAGTGGAGTATATATGGCGGAGGATATATGTGATATTAGTGGAGTATATATGGCGGAGGAGATATATGTGATATTAGTGGAGTATATATGGCGGAGGAGATATATGTGATATTAGTGGAGTATATATGGCGGAGGAGATATGTGTGATATTAGTGGAGTATATATAGCGGAGAAGATATGTGTGATATTAGTGGAGTACATACGGGGGAGGATATATATGTGATATTAGTGGGGTTTATATGGCGGAGGAGATATGTGTAATATTAGTGGAGTATATATGGCGGAGGAGATATGTGTGATATTAGTGGAGTATATATGGCGGAGGAGATATGTGTAATATTAGTGGAGTATATATGGCGGAGGAGATATGTGTAATATTAGTGGGGTATATATGGTGGAGGAGATATGTGTAATATTAGTGGAGTATATATGGTGGAGGAGATATGTGTAATATTAGTGGAGTATATATGGCGGAGGATATATGTGATATTAGTGGAGTATATATGGTGTAGGAGATATGTGATATTAGTGGGGTATATATGGTGGAGGATATATGTGATATTAGTGGAGTATATATGGTGTAGGAGATATGTGTAATATTAGTGGAGTATATATAGCGGAGAAGATATGTGTGATATTAGTGGAGTATATATGGCGGAGGAGATATGTGTAATATTAGTGGAGTATATATGGTGGAGGATATATGTGATATTAGTGGAGTATATATGGTGGAGGAGATATGTGTAATATTAGTGGAGTATATATGGTGGAGGAGATATGTGTAATATTAGTGGAGTATATATGGTGGAGGAGATATGTGTAATATTAGTGGAGTATATATGGCGGAGGAGATATGTGTAATATTAGTGGAGTATATATGGTGGAGGAGATATGTGTAATATTAGTGGAGTATATATGGTGGAGGAGATATGTGTAATATTAGTGGAGTATATATGGTGGAGGAGATATGTGTAATATTAGTGGAGTATATATGGTGGAGGAGATATGTGTAATATTAGTGGAGTATATATGGTGGAGGAGATATGTGTAATATTAGTGGAGTATATATGGCGGAGGATATATGTGATATTAGTGGAGTATATATGGTGTAGGAGATATGTGATATTAGTGGGGTATATATGGTGGAGGATATATGTGATATTAGTGGAGTATATATGGTGGAGGAGATATGTGTAATATTAGTGGAGTATATATGGCGGAGGATATATGTGATATTAGTGGAGTATATATGGTGTAGGAGATATGTGATATTAGTGGGGTATATATGGTGGAGGATATATGTGATATTAGTGGAGTATATATGGTGGAGGAGATATGTGTAATATTAGTGGAGTATATATGGTGGAGGAGATATGTGTAATATTAGTGGAGTATATATGGTGGAGGAGATATGTCTAATATTAGTGGAGTATATATGGCGGAGGAGATATGTGTAATATTAGTGGAGTATATATGGTGGAGGAGATATGTGTAATATTAGTGGAGTATATATGGTGGAGGAGATATGTGTAATATTAGTGGGGTATATATGGTGGAGGAGATATGTGTAATATTAGTGGAGTATATATGGTGGAGGATATATGTGATATTAGTGGAGTATATATGGTGGAGGAGATATGTGTAATATTAGTGGAGTATATATGGTGGAGGAGATATGTGTAATATTAGTGGAGTATATATGGTGGAGGAGATATGTGTAATATTAGTGGGGTATATATGGTGTAGGAGATATGTGTAATATTAGTGGAGTATATATGGTGGAGGAGATATGTGTAATATTAGTGGAGTATATATGGCGGAGGATATATGTGATATTAGTGGAGTATATATGGTGTAGGAGATATGTGATATTAGTGGGGTATATATGGTGGAGGATATATGTGATATTAGTGGAGTATATATGGTGGAGGAGATATGTGTAATATTAGTGGAGTATATATGGTGGAGGAGATATGTGTAATATTAGTGGAGTATATATGGTGGAGGAGATATGTGTAATATTAGTGGAGTATATATGGCGGAGGAGATATGTGTAATATTAGTGGAGTATATATGGTGGAGGAGATATGTGTAATATTAGTGGAGTATATATGGTGGAGGAGATATGTGTAATATTAGTGGAGTATATATGGCGGAGGAGATATGTGTAATATTAGTGGAGTATATATGGTGGAGGAGATATGTGTAATATTAGTGGAGTATATATGGTGGAGGAGATATGTGTAATATTAGTGGGGTATATATGGTGTAGGAGATATGTGTAATATTAGTGGAGTATATATGGTGGAGGAGATATGTGTAATATTAGTGGAGTATATATGGCGGAGGATATATGTGATATTAGTGGAGTATATATAGTGTAGGAGATATGTGATATTAGTGGGGTATATATGGTGGAGGATATATGTGATATTAGTGGAGTATATATGGTGGAGGAGATATGTGTAATATTAGTGGAGTATATATGGTGGAGGAGATATGTGTAATATTAGTGGAGTATATATGGTGGAGGAGATATGTGTAATATTAGTGGAGTATATATGGTGGAGGAGATATGTGTAATATTAGTGGGGTATATATGGTGGAGGAGATATGTGTAATATTAGTGGAGTATATATGGTGGAGGATATATGTGATATTAGTGGAGTATATATGGTGGAGGAGATATGTGTAATATTAGTGGAGTATATATGGTGGAGGAGATATGTGTAATATTAGTGGAGTATATATGGTGGAGGAGATATGTGTAATATTAGTGGGGTATATATGGTGTAGGAGATATGTGTAATATTAGTGGAGTATATATGGTGGAGGAGATATGTGTAATATTAGTGGAGTATATATGGTGGAGGATATATGTGATATTAGTGGGGTATATATGGTGGAGGATATATGTGATATTAGTGGAGTATATATGGTGTAGGAGATATGTGTAATATTAGTGGAGTATATATAGCGGAGAAGATATGTGTGATATTAGTGGAGTATATATGGCGGAGGAGATATGTGTAATATTAGTGGAGTATATATGGTGGAGGATATATGTGATATTAGTGGAGTATATATGGTGGAGGAGATATGTGTAATATTAGTGGAGTATATATGGTGGAGGAGATATGTGTAATATTAGTGGAGTATATATGGTGGAGGAGATATGTGTAATATTAGTGGAGTATATATGGCGGAGGAGATATGTGTAATATTAGTGGAGTATATATGGTGGAGGAGATATGTGTAATATTAGTGGAGTATATATGGTGGAGGAGATATGTGTAATATTAGTGGAGTATATATGGTGGAGGAGATATGTGTAATATTAGTGGAGTATATATGGTGGAGGAGATATGTGTAATATTAGTGGAGTATATATGGCGGAGGATATATGTGATATTAGTGGAGTATATATGGTGTAGGAGATATGTGATATTAGTGGGGTATATATGGTGGAGGATATATGTGATATTAGTGGAGTATATATGGTGGAGGAGATATGTGTAATATTAGTGGAGTATATATGGCGGAGGATATATGTGATATTAGTGGAGTATATATGGTGTAGGAGATATGTGATATTAGTGGGGTATATATGGTGGAGGATATATGTGATATTAGTGGAGTATATATGGTGGAGGAGATATGTGTAATATTAGTGGAGTATATATGGTGGAGGAGATATGTGTAATATTAGTGGAGTATATATGGTGGAGGAGATATGTGTAATATTAGTGGAGTATATATGGCGGAGGAGATATGTGTAATATTAGTGGAGTATATATGGTGGAGGAGATATGTGTAATATTAGTGGGGTATATATGGTGGAGGAGATATGTGTAATATTAGTGGAGTATATATGGTGGAGGATATATGTGTAATATTAGTGGAGTATATATGGTGGAGGATATATGTGATATTAGTGGGGTATATATGGTGGAGGATATATGTGATATTAGTGGAGTATATATGGTGTAGGAGATATGTGTAATATTAGTGGAGTATATATAGCGGAGAAGATATGTGTGATATTAGTGGAGTATATATGGCGGAGGAGATATGTGTAATATTAGTGGAGTATATATGGTGGAGGATATATGTGTAATATTAGTGGAGTATATATGGTGGAGGATATATGTGATATTAGTGGGGTATATATGGTGGAGGATATATGTGATATTAGTGGAGTATATATGGTGTAGGAGATATGTGTAATATTAGTGGAGTATATATAGCGGAGAAGATATGTGTGATATTAGTGGAGTATATATGGCGGAGGAGATATGTGTAATATTAGTGGAGTATATATGGTGGAGGATATATGTGATATTAGTGGAGTATATATGGTGGAGGAGATATGTGTAATATTAGTGGAGTATATATGGTGGAGGAGATATGTGTAATATTAGTGGAGTATATATGGTGGAGGAGATATGTGTAATATTAGTGGAGTATATATGGCGGAGGAGATATGTGTAATATTAGTGGAGTATATATGGTGGAGGAGATATGTGTAATATTAGTGGAGTATATATGGTGGAGGAGATATGTGTAATATTAGTGGAGTATATATGGTGGAGGAGATATGTGTAATATTAGTGGAGTATATATGGTGGAGGAGATATGTGTAATATTAGTGGAGTATATATGGTGGAGGAGATATGTGTAATATTAGTGGAGTATATATGGCGGAGGATATATGTGATATTAGTGGAGTATATATGGTGGAGGAGATATGTGTAATATTAGTGGAGTATATATGGTGGAGGAGATATGTGTAATATTAGTGGGGTATATATGGTGTAGGAGATATGTGTAATATTAGTGGAGTATATATGGCGTAGGAGATATGTGTAATATTAGTGGAGTATATATGGTGGAGGATATATATGTGATATTAGTGGGGTTTATATGGTGTAGGAGATATGTGTAATATTAGTGGGGTATATATGGTGGAGGATATATGTGATATTAGTGGGGTACATATGGTGGAGGATATATGTGATATTAGTGGGGTATATATGGTGGAGGATATATGTGATATTAGTGGGGTACATATGGTGGAGGATATATGTGATATTAGTGGGGTATATATGGTGGAGGATATATGTGATATTAGTGGGGTATACACTGCAGAGTTCTGGGTGTAGGCGGATTATTCAGGACGTTACTTTGCGGCTCCAGGATTTCTATATTTCATTTTTGCAGAAAAGTAAAGATAAAGAATCGGGCGATTGTTTTGGGAAATTAAACCAAATGTTTCTGGAGTTCTCTGAGAAGGAGGGAAACCCCAACACCATGAACTTCAACGAGCTAAAGGAGATCCTGACGACAGATGGGAGTAATTCCCTCCAGGTGAGGTCTCGTAATGATGGGACATTTAGGGGAGAACATCCACAGGCCCCCCATTCTTCCCCCTCCCCCAACACTCTGCAGAGATAGGAACGATCACATGACCTCATGTCTTCCCATAATGCCTTAGTGATTCATGAGACTGTGGAGTGTGAGGTCACTGATGATGTCATCGTCACCCTATAGCAGCACAACCAGAAAGCTGCGGGGGGAGAGGAGAGGATCAGAGCCCGGAGTGCAGAGAGATGGGAGAACAGATCCAGAGGAGGGATAAGAGTCGGGGTCACACGGGCTGCGCAGGCGCCTACATATTGTCTTTGATCGCTCCCTCGCATATAATTATTGGGCTTCTCATTACACTCTATTGCATTAGATGACGTCCTATTTGGAATATAAACAGAAACGCAAATAATAAAACAAAGTTTAAAAATTCTAAAAAAAAAAACCTAAATTAAAACTTATATATATGACCCCCATTAGCCTCTGATAAATAAAAAAAACTATGAAAAGTCTGAAAACGCCAAAATGTCTGACAGTCCCCAAAATATTACAAGTGAAATGTACAACCTGCCCCTATACAAGCCGCCCCACACCTCTCCGTATACGGGGATATACAGGACGTATTCCAGTGGCCCGCAGCCCTTCTGTCCTCCTCTGACTATGTAGTCCATGGTTGTCGTGTCACACATCTCCGCCCGTCTGCCCATGATGTAAATGTAGAATTATAAATGGTGCATTGTTAAGGTGAGAGCTGCCCTGGATGTGAAACATGATTCTGCTTTGAATGGGCATAAATATTAATGACCCTACTGGGCAGTGCAATGTAATGAGCTCCAGTACAGGAGGCCGAGTGTTAATCAGAGGGGTCCTGAGGGTCCCAGCCATAGGTCGGCCATCACTAAGTGCTCTGGTGTCAGCATAGTATATAACATCTGTGTGTTTGTCCCTTCCCTTGACAGAATATAGACCTGGAGGATATAAAGAATCTTATGGCTGAAGCGGACAGCGATAAAGACGGCGAGCTGAGCTACATGGAGTATTTTTCTTTCAAATTTAAATATAATCAAAGACTAATCAAAAAATATGAAAAAACCTTCTGATAGAGCTCTGCAGCACTGATATATACCATAGAGTAGTACAAGAAGCAGCTACACACCTGCAGGGGGCGCAGGGTAGAATTACAGCTGCAGCAGCCTATAGTTTCCATTTTTGTCTAGTGTAATAGTAAGTAGTAGATGGTTAGGCCGGGAGGAGGGAGAGGCGGCTGCAGGAGGACACAGCATGCTGTGAGAGGGAGGGAGACATATGACTGGTCATATCTATGGACAGGAGGACATGGCATCATATACAGGGAGGACACATGTGAGGAAGGAGGGGCTGCAGGTATGAGGCAGGGGCCAGATGATGAGCCATCATACATGTGCCTATGGAGATAGATATATTGTGTGTTCTACCGCTGGTATGATGACTATTCACTAGTTACACAACCACCCCATAAACACACACAATATACTGCGCCCATTGTAATGGTACATGTGCAGTTATAGCCCCAGTGAGAACAAAAAGAAACAGAGGTCTATGGGAATATGGAGGTCCTCCGACCACAATGTGCCATCTGGTGATGGAGCCCACTAAGCAGCAGCCCACCTTACCTAGACCCCGCACCGCAGCCCGGACATGGCAGGTATTTCTGTTGTGTGAAGAGAGATTGGCGACCAGAAGACTGCCAACACTGACTGACCGCAGGGAGAACCATCACCAAGTCGTGTCTCCAGCCCTGTGCTCACCAAGGCCGGGCCTCCATGTTAGAGATGATTTATTGTTTAGTTGTTTATCTGCTTTGCTTCAGTAAAACGTTCCTGCACCGATCATTATTGTCTCCTGAGTCCTTTATCCTCCATTCACCATCAAAGACCCCCAACCACCATCAGGCTGAGCAATGTCTACAACCAGGAGTGCACCAGGGGATCCTCACCTTCACTCACTTCTCCCTGGCATTGGCATGGCACCCATTGCTCCCTCTGGGTACTCTTCCTGCCTCCTGGGTCACATCACATGTCCTGGGGTCACCCCTGAGATCTGTGATTGGGGCTCAGCAGACACATGGGGGTGCCAATGGCATAAAGTAGGTATGTCCCATGAGATCAAAGGGCACATGAGGTCAGCAATGGGGCCAGAAGAGGACTATAAGGGAGTGCCAGATACCACCAGGATGCCCCAAAGTAGTAAGAGAAGGTGTTACAAACAGGAAAAAACTCAAAAGCACCAAATTTTGGTCAAAAACTAAAGCAAAACCAATATTTTTTGACGTTCTGTTTCCATACACATTTCAATAAAAATTGGCCAAAATGGTATTACTATAAAGTAAATCTGGCCCTGCAAAAAAACGGTAAAAACACAAAAATATTTAAAAAAAAAATATTCCCAAGATTGTACCGACCCATAAAATACAGGCGACACGTCATTTGGGCTGCAGAGTGAATGCCATAAAAACAAAGCCCGTAAGAATGTCGCACAATCGCAGTTTTCCTCCAATTCAGAATTTTTTTCGGCTTTCCAGTACATTGTAGGGAATATTAAGTGGGACCATTATGAGGAACAGGGCAAAGATGAGGAAAGGGGGCAGGCGAAAGGAGAGAGACGAGGAAACACCTGTGCAAGTACTACTAACATAAAGAATGTGGTGGCAATAATGTATCTGACATTGGTGGCCCTGAGGGTTTTTTGTACTACCTGAGAATAAAGGGGAAGTTTTTGATTACTCAGCTCACTCTAAGTCGTAGGAGGATATTACTGACATCTGAGAGTGATGTGATCTCGAGTCAGACTTACGTGAGTTCCTCCACCACCTCCTCCTACATAACACGTAATTTACTGCAGGGTCTTTCAAGACTGTTAACTGTGTCTCCTGAGACAGATCCCGGTAACTATGAGAAATTTATTTCTCCTGGTCTTCCTCCTCTTTTTGATGATCTGGTTATCATTGTATGCAAGCAGAGGAGTAAGGAATGACTGTTGGTAGTGGAGGTAGCTGAGGCAGGGGGTGTGCTTCTACTACTACTGAGGGTAATCATTGTAGTAGGGGAGACAGGGGGAATTCTGGAGATGGAAATTCTCAGGGAGTGCCATGATGTTCCAGAAAAAAGCAAGGAAGATGATGATATTGGCAATTATGATGATTCTTTTACAGATAGGACCTAACTGGGTCAGGTTGAAAAGCTGATGAAGAGGGTGGTGGTAGAATGATAAAGCTTCTAGCCATTGCACAGGCCCAATATCCAAAAAGCCTAGGGGAAGCAAATGGGGTTTTAGTGGTGACACTGGTAGTAGTAGTGGAAGACTATTCCCATGTGGGAATTTTTTTGGACATAAATCCATGGTGATGTGAAAGATCTTCAAGCAGAAACTTAGCCTTGGCTCTATTTGGTAAAATAGACTTGACAGTGGCATTGGCAGCATAAGGGAGTAAGGCAATTCTAAGCCTCCTTCTCTTGATCTTCCATATCGCAGCCCATATCTTCACCTCTTCTCATGATCTTCCATATCGCAGCCCATATCTTCACCTCTTCTCATGATCTTCCATTTCGCAGCCCATATCTTCACCTCTTCTCATGATCTTCCATATCGCAGCCCATATCTTCACCTCTTCTCATGATCTTCCATTTCGCAGCCCATATCTTCACCTCTTCTCATGATCTTCCATTTCGCAGCCCATATCTTCACCTCTTCTCATGATCTTCCATATCGCAGCCCATATCTTCACCTCTTCTCATGATCTTCCATATCGCAGCCCATATCTTCACCTCTTCTCATGGTCTTCCATATCGCAGCCCATATCTTCACCTCTTCTCATGATCTTCCATATCGCAGCCCATATCTTCACCTCTTCTCATGATCTTCCATATCGCAGCCCATATCTTCACCTCTTCTCATGATCTTCCATTTCGCAGCCCATATCTTCACCTCTTCTCATGATCTTCCTTATCGCAGCCCATATCTTCACCTCTTCTCATGATCTTCCATATCGCAGCCCATATCTTCACCTCTTCTCATGATCTTCCATATCGCAGCCCATATCTTCACCTCTTCTCATGATCTTCCATATCGCAGCCCATATCTTCACCTCTTCTCATGATCTTCCATATCGCAGCCCATATCTTCACCTCTTCTCATGATCTTCCATTTCGCAGCCCATATCTTCACCTCTTCTCATGATCTTCCATATCGCAGCCCATATCTTCACCTCTTCTCATGATCTTCCATATCGCAGCCCATATCTTCACCTCTTCTCATGATCTTCCATATCGCAGCCCATATCTTCACCTCTTCTCATGATCTTCCATATCGCAGCCCATATCTTCACCTCTTCTCATGATCTTCCATATCGCAGCCCATATCTTCACCTCTTCTCATGATCTTCCATATCGCAGCCCATATCTTCACCTCTTCTCATGATCTTCCATATCGCAGCCCATATCTTCACCTCTTCTCATGATCATCCTTATCGCAGCCCATATCTTCACCTCTTCTCATGGTCTTCCATATCGCAGCCCATATCTTCACCTCTTCTCCTGATCTTCCTTATGCAAGGCCATATCTACACCTCTTCTCATGATCTTCCTCATCGCAGGCCACATCTAAATCTCCTCTCATGATCTTCCTTGTAGAAGGCCACACAGTCATCATTATCATTACCATCATCAGCTGTTACTCCTTGTCCTCCTCTCCAACATCAGGCATCTATAACAGAATTTGTGTCCAGAAAACAGCATTATGCGCCCAGTCATCCAGCGATTATGCAACTTAATTTGCACCTGGCCAAATTTTGCCAACAGATGGCATGCACTCAACCTGGAGGGAGGATATCTAGCTGCCATTATGTCTTTAGGAAAAATGTAGGATCTGGGTCAGCGTCATTATGGTGAAATAACTGGGACTCGTAGAATGGATGAGAAGGAGGATGAATCTCCCGTAGATGCGGTGGGGAGGAGGTGACCCCTATTTCTTCCAAAATGATAATGATGATGATAATGACTAGAGATGAGTTCGATGTATTAGTTCACAATCGAATACAAGGCCGCATACGCAGTAAACATTCGTGTCCCCTCCCACCTTTCCTGGTGTGTTTTTTGCACCAATAACTGTTCAGGGGAGGTGGGACAGGAACTACGACAATGGAGGCAGTGAAAAAAATTGAAAAAACCCATTGACTGCCGAAAACATGTGACCTCCCATTCATAAGAATGGCCGCCGCCCTATTCGTGCCATTTCAGTGTTGGAGTGATAGGGAGAGTGTAGTGTCAGACTGTCAGTGCGATACAGGGCTGTGGTTAGGCAGGAATTGTGAATAATAACAGCTCAGAGCTCAATAATAGCTAGCTAGCAAATCATGCGACGTGGGCGAGGACGTGGACATGCATACCCAGCTGTATATCCACCCCACAGTCCAGGTACTGGATAGGGGCTGCCAGCATTGCCTCTCATCAGTAGCAGCAGGGGACGTGGACGTGGATACCCAGCTGGGTGTTTACTCCACAGTCCAACTACTGGAGAGGGGATGCCATGAATGTCCTTCATCATCATGAGCAGGGGACGTGGGCTAGGATGTGGATACCCAGCTGTATATCCACTGCACAGTCCTGGTACTGGAGAGGGGCTGCCAGCAGCAGCAGGGGACATGGGCGAGGACGTGGATAACCAGCTGGGTATCCACACCAGAGCCCAGGTACAGGAGAGAATCAGTCAGCAAACAGTTTACTCTTCCTCCTCCTCCTTGTCCTCCTACAACCCCAGCCCCTAATTCTGCATCTGAATTTTTATTTTTTTTTGAGTCGAATGGTGGGATCCCTTGAAACGAAACATTTACTCCCATAGAATATAATGGGGTTCCATATTTGTTCCAATAGTCCAATATTGAGCGGCTATTTGGAACGAATAACGAACATCAATTATTTTACTGTTCACTCATCTCTAATAATGATGATGACCACACTTGCCAAGAACACCAACCATGGTCGCACGTTTCACCTGCAAATAGGCTTTGTTAGTCCCCTGATGTAATGTCTTGTCCATCAGCTGCACTATTTCCTTGTTTGTAATCTGGATATCAATTTACTTAACCGTCCTCCATTAATTATTTTCCATTCATGATTTGGATTTCACTTATGTATTTTAGTATGTATTATCCAATAACATGTGCATTTATTTCTATATTAGGGTAAGACTTTTTCTTGTTTGTATGTATGTTTTATAGATAGGGTCCTAGGAGCCCTAAGAGTATTCTACACTATGTTTTATAGATAGGGTCCTAGGAGCCCTAAGAGTGTTCTACACTATGTTTTATAGATAGGTTCCTAGGAGCCCTAAGAGTATTCTACACTATGTATTATAGATAGGGTCCTAGGAGCCCTAAGAGTATTCTACACTATGTTTTATAGATAGGTTCCTAGGAGCCCTAAGAGTATTCTACACTATGTATTATAGATAGGTTCCTAGGAGCCCTTAGAGTATTCTACACTATGTTTTATAGATAGGTTCCTAGGAGCCCAAAGAGTATTCTACACTATGTATTATAGAAAGGTTCCTAGGAGCCCTAAGAGTATTCTACACTATGTTTTATAGATAGGTTCCTAGGAGCACTAAGAGTATTCTACACTATGTTTTATAGATAGGTTCCTAGGAGCCCAAAGAGTATTCTACACTATGTTTTATAGATAGGTTCCTAGGAGCCCAAAGAGTATTCTACACTATGTTTTATAGATAGGTTCCTAGGAGCCCAAAGAGTATTCTACACTATGTATTATAGAAAGGTTCCTAGGAGCCCTAAGAGTATTCTACACTATGTTTTATAGATAGGTTCCTAGGAGCCCTAAGAGTATTCTACACTATGTATTATAGATAGGTTCCTAGGAGCCCAAAGAGTATTCTACACTATGTTTTATAGATAGGTTCCTAGGAGCCCAAAGAGTATTCTACACTATGTTTTATAGATAGGTTCCTAGGAGCCCAAAGAGTATTCTACACTATGTTTTATAGATAGGTTCCTAGGAGCCCTAAGAGTATTCTACACTATGTTTTATAGATAGGTTCCTAGGAGCCCTAAGAGTATTCTACACTATGTTTTATAGATAGGTTCCTAGGAGCCCTAAGAGTATTCTACACTGTGTTTTATAGATAGGTTCCTAGGAGCCCTAAGAGTATTCTACACTATGTATTATAGAAAGGTTCCTAGGAGCCCTAAGAGTATTCTACACTATGTATTATAGATAGGTTACTAGGAGCCCTAAGAGTATTCTACACTATGTATTATAGATAGGTTCCTAGGAGCCCTAAGAGTATTCTACACTATGTTTTATAGATAGGTTCCTAGGAGCCCTAAGAGTATTCTACACTATGTTTTATAGATAGGTTCCTAGGAGTCCTAAGAGTATTCTACACTATGTATTATAGAGAGGTTCCTAGGAGTCCTAAGAGTATTCTACACTATGTATTGTAGATAGGTTCCTAGGAGCCCTAAGAGTATTCTACACTGTGTTTTATAGATAGGTTCCTAGGAGCCCTAAGAGTATTCTACACTATGTATTATAGATAGGTTCCTAGGAGCCCTAAGAGTATTCTACACTATGTATTATAGATAGGTTCCTAGGAGCCCTAAGAGTATTCTACACTATGTATTATAGATAGGTTCCTAGGAGCCCTAAGAGTATTCTACACTATGTTTTATAGATAGGTTCCTAGGAGTCCTAAGAGTATTCTACACTATGTTATATAGATAGGTTCCTAGGAGTCCTAAGAGTATTCTATACTATGTATTATAGATAGGTTACTAGGAGCCCTAAGAGTATTCTACACTATGTATTATAGATAGGTTCCTAGGAGCCCTAAGAGTATTCTACACTATGTTATATAGATAGGTTCCTAGGAGTCCTAAGAGTATTCTACACTATGTTTTATAGATAGGTTCCTAGGAGCCCTAAGAGTATTCTACACTATGTTTTATAGATAGGTTCCTAGGAGCCCTAAGAGTATTCTACACTATGTATTATTGATAGGTTCCTAGGAGTCCTAAGAGTATTCTATACTATGTATTATAGATAGGTTCCTAGGAGTCCTAAGATTATTCTACACTATGTTTTACAGATAGGTTCCTAGGAGTCCTAAGAGTATTCTACACTATGTTTTATAGAGAGGTTCCTAGGAGTCCTAAGAGTATTCTACACTATGTATTGTAGATAGGTTCCTAGGAGCCCTAAGAGTATTCTACACTATGTTATATAGATAGGTTCCTAGGAGCCCTAAGAGTATTCTACACTATGTATTATAGATAGGTTCCTAGGAGCCCTAAGAGTATTCTACACTATGTTATATAGATAGGTTCCTAAGAGCCCTAAGAGTATTCTACACTATGTTATATAGATAGGTTCCTAGGAGCCCTAAGAGTATTCTACACTGTGTTTTATAGATAGGTTCCTAGGAGCCCTAAGAGTATTCTACACTATGTTATATAGATAGGTTCCTAAGAGCCCTAAGAGTATTCTACACTATGTATTATAGATAGGTTCCTAGGAGTCCTAAGAGTATTCTACACTATGTTTTATAGATAGGTTCCTAGGGGCCCTAAGAGTATTCTACACTATGTATTATAGATAGGTTACTAGGAGCCCTAAGAGTATTCTACACTATGTTATATAGATAGGTTCCTAGGAGTCCTAAGAGAATTCTACACTATGTTTTATAGATAGGTTCCTAGGAGCCCTAAGAGTATTCTACACTATGTTATATAGATAGGTTCCTAAGAGCCCTAAGAGTATTCTACACTATGTTATATAGATAGGTTCCTAGGAGCCCTAAGAGTATTCTACACTGTGTTTTATAGATAGGTTCCTAGGAGCCCTAAGAGTATTCTACACTATGTTATATAGATAGGTTTCTAGGAGCCCTAAGAGTATTCTACACTATGTATTATAGATAGGTTCCTAGGAGTCCTAAGAGTATTCTACACTATGTTTTATAGATAGGTTCCTAGGGGCCCTAAGAGTATTCTACACTATGTTATATAGATAGGTTCCTAGGGGCCCTAAGAGTATTCTACACTATGTATTATAGAGAGGTTCCTAGGAGATCCAAAAGTGTTCTATGCTATGTTTTATAGATAGGTTCCTAGGAGCCCTAAGAGTATTCTACACTATGTTTTATAGATAGGTCCCTAGGAGCCCTAAGAGTATTCTACACTATGTATTATAGATAGGTTACTAGGAGTCCTAAGAGTATTCTACACTATGTATTATAGATAGGTTCCTAGGAGCCCTAAGAGTATTCTACACTATGTATTATAGATAGGTTCCTCGGTGTCCTAAGAGTATTCTACACTATGTATTATAGATAGGTTCCTAGGAGCCCTAAGAGTATTCTACACTATGTTTTATAGATAGGTTCCTAGGAGCCCTAAGAGTATTCTACACTATGTTTTATAGATAGGTTCCTAGGAGCCCAAAGAGTATTCTACACTATGTTTTATAGATAGGTTCCTAGGAGCCCAAAGAGTATTCTACACTATGTATTATAGAAAGGTTCCTAGGAGCCCTAAGAGTATTCTACACTATGTTTTATAGATAGGTTCCTAGGAGCCCTAAGAGTATTCTACACTATGTTTTATAGATAGGTTCCTAGGAGCCCTAAGAGTATTCTACACTGTGTTTTATAGATAGGTTCCTAGGAGCCCTAAGAGTATTCTACACTATGTATTATAGAAAGGTTCCTAGGAGTCCTAAGAGTATTCTACACTATGTATTATAGATAGGTTCCTAGGAGCCCTAAGAGTATTCTACACTATGTTTTATAGATAGGTTCCTAGGAGCCCTAAGAGTATTCTACACTATGTATTATAGATAGGTTCCTAGGAGCCCTAAGAGTATTCTACACTATGTTTTATAGATAGGTTCCTAGGAGCCCTAAGAGTATTCTACACTGTGTTTTATAGATAGGTTCCTAGGAGTCCTAAGCGTATTCTACACTATGTTTTATAGATAGGTTCCTAGGAGTCCTAAGAGTATTCTACACTATGTATTATAGATAGGTTCCTAAGAGCCCTAAGAGTATTCTACACTATGTTTTATAGAGAGGTTCCTAGGAGCCCTAAGAGTATTCTACACTATGTATTATAGATAGGTTCCTAGGAGTCCTAAGAGTATTCTATACTATGTATTATAGAGAGGTTCCTAGGAGCCCTAAGAGTATTCTACACTATGTTTTATAGATAGGTTCCTAGGAGTCCTAAGAGTATTCTACACTATGTATTATAGAGAGGTTCCTAGGAGTCCTAAGAGTATTCTACACTATGTATTGTAGATAGGTTCCTAGGAGCCCTAAGAGTATTCTACACTATGTATTATAGATAGGTTCCTAGGAGCCCTAAGAGTATTCTACACTATGTTATATAGATAGGTTCCTAGGAGCCCTAAGAGTATTCTACACTGTGTTTTATAGATAGGTTCCTAGGAGCCCTAAGAGTATTCTACACTATGTATTATAGATAGGTTCCTAGGAGCCCTAAGAGTATTCTACACTATGTATTATAGATAGGTTCCTAGGAGTCCAAAGAGTATTCTACACTATGTATTATAGATAGGTTACTAGGAGCCCTAAGAGTGTTCTACACTATGTATTATAGAGAGGTTCCTAGGAGTCCTAAGTGTATTCTACACTATGTATTGTAGATAGGTTCCTAGGAGCCCTAAGAGTATTCTACACTGTGTTTTATAGATAGGTTCCTAGGAGCCCTAAGAGTATTCTACACTATGTATTATAGATAGGTTCCTAGGAGCCCTAAGAGTATTCTACACTATGTTTTATAGATAGGTTCCTAGGAGTCCTAAGAGTATTCTACACTATGTATTATAGATAGGTTCCTAGGAGTCCTAAGAGTATTCTACACTATGTATTATAGATAGGTTCCTAGGAGTCCTAAGAGTATTCTATACTATGTATTATAGAGAGGTTCCTAGGAGTCCTAAGAGTATTCTACACTATGTATTATAGATAGGTTACTAGGAGTCCTAAGAGTATTCTACACTATGTATTATAGAGAGGTTCCTAGGAGTCCTAAGAGTATTCTACACTATGTATTATAGAGAGGTTCCTAGGAGCCCTAAGAGTATTCTACACTATGTATTATAGATAGGTTCCTAGGAGCCCTAAGAGTATTCTACACTATGTATTATAGATAGGTTCCTAGGAGCCCTAAGAGTATTCTACACTATGTATTATAGATAGGTTCCTAGGAGCCCTAAGAGTATTCTACACTATGTTATATAGATAGGTTCCTAGGAGTCCTAAGAGTATTCTATACTATGTATTATAGATAGGTTCCTAGGAGCCCTAAGAGTATTCTACACTATGTTATATAGATAAGTTCCTAGGAGTCCTAAGAGTATTCTACACTATGTTTTATAGATAGGTTCCTAGGGGCCCTAAGAGTATTCTACACTATGTTTTATAGATAGGTTCCTAGGAGCCCTAAGAGTATTCTACACTATGTTTTATAGATAGGTTCCTAGGAGCCCTAAGAGTATTCTACACTATGTATTATTGATAGGTTCCTAGGAGTCCTAAGAGTATTCTATACTATGTATTATAGATAGGTTCCTAGGAGTCCTAAGATTATTCTACACTATGTTTTACAGATAGGTTCCTAGGAGTCCTAAGAGTATTCTACACTATGTTTTATAGAGAGGTTCCTAGGAGTCCTAAGA
Organism: Leptodactylus fuscus; assembly: GCF_031893055.1. Classification (NCBI taxonomy): domain Eukaryota; kingdom Metazoa; phylum Chordata; class Amphibia; order Anura; family Leptodactylidae; genus Leptodactylus; species Leptodactylus fuscus. The sequence continues at coordinate 27,455 of NW_027440556.1, forward strand.
GTATTCTACACTATGTATTATAGAGAGGTTCCTAGGAGTCCTAAGAGTATTCTACACTATGTATTATAGAGAGGTTCCTAGGGGCCCTAAGAGTATTCTACACTATGTTTTATAGATAGGTTCCTAGGAGCCCTAAGAGTATTCTACACTATGTTATATAGATAGGTTCCTAAGAGCCCTAAGAGTATTCTACACTATGTATTATAGATAGGTTCCTAGGAGTCCTAAGAGTATTCTACACTATGTTTTATAGATAGGTTCCTAGGGGCCCTAAGAGTATTCTACACTATGTATTATAGATAGGTTACTAGGAGCCCTAAGAGTATTCTACACTATGTTATATAGATAGGTTCCTAGGAGTCCTAAGAGAATTCTACACTATGTTTTATAGATAGGTTCCTAGGAGCCCTAAGAGTATTCTACACTATGTTATATAGATAGGTTCCTAAGAGCCCTAAGAGTATTCTACACTATGTTATATAGATAGGTTCCTAGGAGCCCTAAGAGTATTCTACACTGTGTTTTATAGATAGGTTCCTAGGAGCCCTAAGAGTATTCTACACTATGTTATATAGATAGGTTTCTAGGAGCCCTAAGAGTATTCTACACTATGTATTATAGATAGGTTCCTAGGAGTCCTAAGAGTATTCTACACTATGTTTTATAGATAGGTTCCTAGGGGCCCTAAGAGTATTCTACACTATGTTATATAGATAGGTTCCTAGGGGCCCTAAGAGTATTCTACACTATGTATTATAGAGAGGTTCCTAGGAGATCCAAAAGTGTTCTATGCTATGTTTTATAGATAGGTTCCTAGGAGCCCTAAGAGTATTCTACACTATGTTTTATAGATAGGTCCCTAGGAGCCCTAAGAGTATTCTACACTATGTATTATAGATAGGTTACTAGGAGTCCTAAGAGTATTCTACACTATGTATTATAGATAGGTTCCTAGGAGCCCTAAGAGTATTCTACACTATGTATTATAGATAGGTTCCTCGGTGTCCTAAGAGTATTCTACACTATGTATTATAGATAGGTTCCTAGGAGCCCTAAGAGTATTCTACACTATGTTTTATAGATAGGTTCCTAGGAGCCCTAAGAGTATTCTACACTATGTTTTATAGATAGGTTCCTAGGAGCCCAAAGAGTATTCTACACTATGTTTTATAGATAGGTTCCTAGGAGCCCAAAGAGTATTCTACACTATGTATTATAGAAAGGTTCCTAGGAGCCCTAAGAGTATTCTACACTATGTTTTATAGATAGGTTCCTAGGAGCCCTAAGAGTATTCTACACTATGTTTTATAGATAGGTTCCTAGGAGCCCTAAGAGTATTCTACACTGTGTTTTATAGATAGGTTCCTAGGAGCCCTAAGAGTATTCTACACTATGTATTATAGAAAGGTTCCTAGGAGTCCTAAGAGTATTCTACACTATGTATTATAGATAGGTTCCTAGGAGCCCTAAGAGTATTCTACACTATGTATTATAGAGAGGTTCCTAGGAGTCCTAAGAGTATTCTACACTATGTATTATAGAAAGGTTCCTAGGAGTCCTAAGAGTATTCTACACTATGTTATATAGATAGGTTCCTAGGAGCCCTAAGAGTATTCTACACTATGTTTTATAGATAGGTTCCTAGGAGCCCTAAGAGTATTCTACACTATGTTTTATAGATAGGTTCCTAGGAGCCCTAAGAGTATTCTACACTATGTATTATAGATAGGTTCCTAGGAGCCCTAAGAGTATTCTACACTATGTTTTATAGATAGGTTCCTAGGAGCCCTAAGAGTATTCTACACTGTGTTTTATAGATAGGTTCCTAGGAGTCCTAAGCGTATTCTACACTATGTTTTATAGATAGGTTCCTAGGAGTCCTAAGAGTATTCTACACTATGTATTATAGATAGGTTCCTAAGAGCCCTAAGAGTATTCTACACTATGTTTTATAGAGAGGTTCCTAGGAGCCCTAAGAGTATTCTACACTATGTATTATAGATAGGTTCCTAGGAGTCCTAAGAGTATTCTATACTATGTATTATAGAGAGGTTCCTAGGAGCCCTAAGAGTATTCTACACTATGTTTTATAGATAGGTTCCTAGGAGTCCTAAGAGTATTCTACACTATGTATTATAGAGAGGTTCCTAGGAGTCCTAAGAGTATTCTACACTATGTATTGTAGATAGGTTCCTAGGAGCCCTAAGAGTATTCTACACTATGTATTATAGATAGGTTCCTAGGAGCCCTAAGAGTATTCTACACTATGTTATATAGATAGGTTCCTAGGAGCCCTAAGAGTATTCTACACTGTGTTTTATAGATAGGTTCCTAGGAGCCCTAAGAGTATTCTACACTATGTATTATAGATAGGTTCCTAGGAGCCCTAAGAGTATTCTACACTATGTATTATAGATAGGTTCCTAGGAGTCCAAAGAGTATTCTACACTATGTATTATAGATAGGTTACTAGGAGCCCTAAGAGTGTTCTACACTATGTATTATAGAGAGGTTCCTAGGAGTCCTAAGTGTATTCTACACTATGTATTGTAGATAGGTTCCTAGGAGCCCTAAGAGTATTCTACACTGTGTTTTATAGATAGGTTCCTAGGAGCCCTAAGAGTATTCTACACTATGTATTATAGATAGGTTCCTAGGAGCCCTAAGAGTATTCTACACTATGTTTTATAGATAGGTTCCTAGGAGTCCTAAGAGTATTCTACACTATGTATTATAGATAGGTTCCTAGGAGTCCTAAGAGTATTCTACACTATGTATTATAGATAGGTTCCTAGGAGTCCTAAGAGTATTCTATACTATGTATTATAGAGAGGTTCCTAGGAGTCCTAAGAGTATTCTACACTATGTATTATAGATAGGTTACTAGGAGTCCTAAGAGTATTCTACACTATGTATTATAGAGAGGTTCCTAGGAGTCCTAAGAGTATTCTACACTATGTATTATAGAGAGGTTCCTAGGAGCCCTAAGAGTATTCTACACTATGTATTATAGATAGGTTCCTAGGAGCCCTAAGAGTATTCTACACTATGTATTATAGATAGGTTCCTAGGAGCCCTAAGAGTATTCTACACTATGTATTATAGATAGGTTCCTAGGAGCCCTAAGAGTATTCTACACTATGTTATATAGATAGGTTCCTAGGAGTCCTAAGAGTATTCTATACTATGTATTATAGATAGGTTCCTAGGAGCCCTAAGAGTATTCTACACTATGTTATATAGATAAGTTCCTAGGAGTCCTAAGAGTATTCTACACTATGTTTTATAGATAGGTTCCTAGGGGCCCTAAGAGTATTCTACACTATGTTTTATAGATAGGTTCCTAGGAGCCCTAAGAGTATTCTACACTATGTTTTATAGATAGGTTCCTAGGAGCCCTAAGAGTATTCTACACTATGTATTATTGATAGGTTCCTAGGAGTCCTAAGAGTATTCTATACTATGTATTATAGATAGGTTCCTAGGAGTCCTAAGATTATTCTACACTATGTTTTACAGATAGGTTCCTAGGAGTCCTAAGAGTATTCTACACTATGTTTTATAGAGAGGTTCCTAGGAGTCCTAAGAGTATTCTACACTATGTATTATAGAGAGGTTCCTAGGAGTCCTAAGAGTATTCTACACTATGTATTATAGAGAGGTTCCTAGGGGCCCTAAGAGTATTCTACACTATGTTTTATAGATAGGTTCCTAGGAGCCCTAAGAGTATTCTACACTATGTTTTATAGATAGGTTCCTAGGAGCCCTAAGAGTATTCTACACTATGTATTATTGATAGGTTCCTAGGAGTCCTAAGAGTATTCTATACTATGTATTATAGATAGGTTCCTAGGAGTCCTAAGATTATTCTACACTATGTTTTACAGATAGGTTCCTAGGAGTCCTAAGAGTATTCTACACTATGTTTTATAGAGAGGTTCCTAGGAGTCCTAAGAGTATTCTACACTATGTATTATAGAGAGGTTCCTAGGAGCCCTAAGAGTATTCTACACTATGTTTTATAGATAGGTTCCTAGGAGCCCAAAGAGTATTCTACACTATGTTATATAGATAGGTTCCTAAGAGCCCTAAGAGTATTCTACACTATGTTATATAGATAGGTTCCTAGGAGCCCTAAGAGTATTCTACACTGTGTTTTATAGATAGGTTCCTAGGAGCCCTAAGAGTATTCTACACTATGTTATATAGATAGGTTTCTAGGAGCCCTAAGAGTATTCTACACTATGTATTATAGATAGGTTCCTAGGAGTCCTAAGAGTATTCTACACTATGTTTTATAGATAGGTTCCTAGGGGCCCTAAGAGTATTCTACACTATGTATTATAGAGAGGTTCCTAGGAGCCCTAAGAGTATTCTACACTATGTTTTATAGATAGGTTCCTAGGAGCCCAAAGAGTATTCTACACTATGTTATATAGATAGGTTCCTAAGAGCCCTAAGAGTATTCTACACTATGTTATATAGATAGGTTCCTAGGAGCCCTAACAGTATTCTACACTGTGTTTTATAGATAGGTTCCTAGGAGCCCTAAGAGTATTCTACACTATGTTATATAGATAGGTTTCTAGGAGCCCTAAGAGTATTCTACACTATGTATTATAGATAGGTTCCTAGGAGTCCTAAGAGTATTCTACACTATGTTTTATAGATAGGTTCCTAGGGGCCCTAAGAGTATTCTACACTATGTTTTATAGATAGGTTCCTAGGGGCCCTAAGAGTATTCTACACTATGTATTATAGAGAGGTTCCTAGGAGATCCAAAAGTGTTCTATGCTATGTTTTATAGATAGGTTCCTAGGAGCCCTAAGAGTATTCTACACTATGTTATATAGATAGGTTCCTAGGAGCCCTAAGAGTATTCTACACTATGTATTATAGATATGTTCCTAGGAGCCTAAGAGTATTCTACACTATGTTTTATAGATAGGTTCCTAGGAGCCCTAAGAGTATTCTACACTATGTATTATAGTTAGGTTCCTAGGAGCCCTAAGAGTATTCTACACTATGTTATATAGATAGGTTCCTAGGAGCCCTAAGAGTATTCTACACTATGTTATATAGATAGGTTCCTAGGAGCCCTAAGAGTATTCTACACTATGTTTTATAGATAGGTTCCTAGGAGCCCTAAGAGTATTCTACACTATGTATTATAGATAGGTTCCTAGGAGCCCTAAGAGTATTCTACACTATGTTATATAGATAGGTTCCTAGGAGCCCTAAGAGTATTCTACACTATGTTTTATAGATAGGTTCCTAGGAGTCCTAAGAGTATTCTACACTATGTATTATAGATAGTTTCCTCGGTGTCCTAAGAGTATTCTACACTATGTATTATAGATAGGTTCCTAGGAGCCCTAAGAGTATTCTACACTATGTTTTATAGATAGGTTCCTAGGAGCCCTAAGAGTATTCTACAGTATGTTTTATAGATAGGTTCCTAGGAGCCCTAAGAGTATTCTACACTATGTATTATTGATAGGTTCCTAGGAGTCCTAAGAGTATTCTATACTATGTATTATAGATAGGTTCCTAGGAGTCCTAAGATTATTCTACACTATGTTTTACAGATAGGTTCCTAGGAGTCCTAAGAGTATTCTACACTATGTTTTATAGAGAGGTTCCTAGGAGTCCTAAGAGTATTCTACACTATGTATTATAGAGAGGTTCCTAGGAGCCCTAAGAGTATTCTACACTATGTTTTATAGATAGGTTCCTAGGAGCCCAAAGAGTATTCTACACTATGTTATATAGATAGGTTCCTAAGAGCCCTAAGAGTATTCTACACTATGTTATATAGATAGGTTCCTAGGAGCCCTAAGAGTATTCTACACTGTGTTTTATAGATAGGTTCCTAGGAGCCCTAAGAGTATTCTACACTATGTTATATAGATAGGTTTCTAGGAGCCCTAAGAGTATTCTACACTATGTATTATAGATAGGTTCCTAGGAGTCCTAAGAGTATTCTACACTATGTTTTATAGATAGGTTCCTAGGGGCCCTAAGAGTATTCTACACTATGTATTATAGAGAGGTTCCTAGGAGCCCTAAGAGTATTCTACACTATGTTTTATAGATAGGTTCCTAGGAGCCCAAAGAGTATTCTACACTATGTTATATAGATAGGTTCCTAAGAGCCCTAAGAGTATTCTACACTATGTTATATAGATAGGTTCCTAGGAGCCCTAAGAGTATTCTACACTGTGTTTTATAGATAGGTTCCTAGGAGCCCTAAGAGTATTCTACACTATGTTATATAGATAGGTTTCTAGGAGCCCTAAGAGTATTCTACACTATGTATTATAGATAGGTTCCTAGGAGTCCTAAGAGTATTCTACACTATGTTTTATAGATAGGTTCCTAGGGGCCCTAAGAGTATTCTACACTATGTTTTATAGATAGGTTCCTAGGGGCCCTAAGAGTATTCTACACTATGTATTATAGAGAGGTTCCTAGGAGATCCAAAAGTGTTCTATGCTATGTTTTATAGATAGGTTCCTAGGAGCCCTAAGAGTATTCTACACTATGTTATATAGATAGGTTCCTAGGAGCCCTAAGAGTATTCTACACTATGTATTATAGATATGTTCCTAGGAGCCTAAGAGTATTCTACACTATGTTTTATAGATAGGTTCCTAGGAGCCCTAAGAGTATTCTACACTATGTATTATAGATAGGTTCCTAGGAGCCCTAAGAGTATTCTACACTATGTTATATAGATAGGTTCCTAGGAGCCCTAAGAGTATTCTACACTATGTTATATAGATAGGTTCCTAGGAGCCCTAAGAGTATTCTACACTATGTTTTATAGATAGGTTCCTAGGAGCCCTAAGAGTATTCTACACTATGTTATATAGATAGGTTCCTAGGAGCCTAAGAGTATTCTACACTATGTTTTATAGATAGGTTCCTAGGAGCCCTAAGAGTATTCTACACTATGTTTTATAGATAGGTTCCTAGGAGTCCTAAGAGTATTCTACACTATGTTTTATAGATAGGTTCCTAGGAGTCCTAAGAGTATTCTACACTATGTATTATAGATAGGTTCCTAGGAGCCCTAAGAGTATTCTACACTATGTTATATACAGAGGTTCCTAGGAGCCATAAGCGTGTTCTACAAATCTGAGTCCCCCAAATCTGAAAAAAAAATAATTTTCAGAGCTTTGTCCGTCTAGCAGTTAGTCAATAGCCACTCGTACACCGGGCGCTTTCTCAGCTACTCACTTACTCAGGTCACTCTCTTGGTCGGTGTTGGTGTCTAGTCCCTTGAAGATCATATGACAGGTACAACCAGACTTGTGGGCCTTTATTTGGGCACGGAGTCACTCTTATCTACTAGACACCACACTGATCCAAAAACTCTAAGTACAACACAAACTGGAACAGCTCCACTGGCTGGTAACAAGCTTCATGCCACATGTCTATGGCCAAGCAAAGAGCTCCTGTGTTTGTGACATCACAGCACCATGTTATTTCATCACTGAGCATTACCTACACGCTCAGCACAATGTATAGTCCTACTTTTACATACGTCTTCCCAAGGAGCATTGCCTGCCAGCTATGGAGGTCATGGCCAGGCATTGTATACACTATGGGGGGCAGTGTGGCTATCACGTGTACAGGAGTTATGGGTTGGGGTATAGATCAGCAGTATTATGGGGCTCTGGCATTGTCCCAGTTTCCCAGTATTCAGCGTCTATTCCTGAAATTCTCCTTTGTACTCTAGAAGGTGCAGCCCATAATCCTCGGTGACCTTTCTAGGTGCCCATTAGCTCTCGGATTGGATTCCTCTTATCACCGTTGCCCTTTAGATGTAATACAGAGAGGCGGAGGGTCACACACAGAGTCCGATCACTGGGAGTCCTGGCCACCGACCTCCATTGTTCCTGGTGTCTACCTAATAATTACTGGGGACAATGGAGGAGAGTGTAAGACGTACACCGCACCGGGAACCGGAACATAACAGAGACAGATTATAGGGCAGGAGCGGGCGTCAGGCCATGGCTGGTTGTTGAGTGACATGAATGATGTTCCTTTGCAGCACCTCAGGGGTTAGGGGTGTAGAAGAGGCCACAGATGGCGACTATTTGGTCCTTCTCGGTGGCTTCGGCATCCAATCCTTTCTAGGTCCTGAAACAAAACAGTGATAAAGATGTTTCACTTGGGTAATGGTAGAGGATTCCCCTGGGGCACATCACTGATCCCTCTCCAGTGACCGTCTCATTGGTCTCAGCAGTCACGTGGGGGGCAGCAGGTATGAGGCAGGGGCTGCAGGGTCAGACACGGGAACGCTGGGGACAGGGGAGTAGGGATATTTTATTAATGTTACTGCTCATTAAGCTTAATGTCCGATACAAGATACAAATGAGCTTTATTAGCGTTACCAAAGAATAAGACATTTGTTGTTGCCAAAGCAAAAAAGAGGTTGGAGGTGGTGGAGGGGGGTGGGTACGGGGTCCATGGGTTGGGGATTTGAGTGTCCTTAGGGTCTTGCCGTTCTTGTTTGGGGCGTGAGTATCGGTGGGTATGGGGTAGACAGGTGATGGGGGGGGATTAGTGGTGTTTTGGGTGGTGGGTGGGGGGTTTGATAGTCCATGGGGGGTGGGGGGTTTAATAGTCCATGGGGGGTGGGGGGTTTGATAGTCCATGCGTCTCATCTTCCTCTGGTTTGGTGACAGCTGGACACATATTGGGCAGCGATCTCCACAGTGGCCTCTTCTTCTCCCAGTAGGATGTAGAGTTTCCTCTTCTCGTCTGCAGATATGAAGTCTGGGATGTGGGCAGAGAGTCTTTGGTAGTAGACGGCCCTCACAGCTGAGTATTTGGTGCAGTGTAGCAGGAAGTGGGTCTGGTCTTCTAGGGCCCCCTGGTCACAGTGCTGGCACAGTCTCTTCTCCCGTGGCTTGTACGTCTGCCTGTATCGCCCCGTCTCTATCTCTAGGTTGTGGGCGCTCAGTCTGTACCGGCTCAGGGTCTGTCTGTGTTTGGGGTGGCGTATTCTCTCCAGGTAGGTGGCCATGGTGTAGTCCCTTTGTAGGGATTGGTACACGGTGAGTTTCTTGGAGTTATTTATTTTGTTTCTCCATTCTTCAATGTACCGCTCTCTGTTTGCCTCTGTGGTCGCCTTTATTTCGGCCTTGGTTATCATCTGTTGGTGTTTTTGGTTTGGTGGTTGGCTGTTGTTTGGTTGGTGAGTGTCTGGTTTGCTCAGGTGGCTTAGCCATGCTTGGTGGTGGTAGGAGTCAGGCTTGCTCCCCTGGATGTGTGCCTGGAAAGCTAGCGCCCTCTTCTGTATGGTGAGCCGTAGGGGGAGTCTGCCTAGCTCTGCCCTGCAGGCCATGTTGGTGGTGTTGCGATGGACATGGAGCAGGTATTTGCAGAACTCCAGGTGGAAGTTCTCTGTTGGGCTGGAATCCCACTTTGACTGGTCTGGGTAGGTGGCTGGGCCCCAAACCTCACTGCCATAGAGAAGGATCGGGGAGATGACTGCGTCAAATATCTTCATCCAGACCCTCACCGGTGGTTTGAGGTGGTACAGTTGTCTTCTGATGGCGTAGAAGGTTCTGCAGGCTTTTGCTTTCAGGGTTTCTATTGCTGCTTTGAAGCTTCCTGATTGGCTGAGCTCCAGCCCCAGGTAGGTGTAGTTGTTGGTTTTCTCCAGTGTGGAGCCGTTCAGTGTGAATTGTGGGGTGGTGGAGGCTTTATTGTGGCCCTTCTTCTGAAATACCATGACTTTGGTCTTCTTCTGGTTGATGGGTAGGGCCCATGTGGTGCTGAATTTTTCCAGCACTGACAGGCTTTCTTGGAGGTCTTTCTCGGTGGGGGCCAGGAGTAGGAGGTCGTCGGCGTATAGCAGGAACTTCACCTCTCGATTGTTCAGGGTGAGGCCTGGGGTTGGTGAGGCCTCCAGGGCTGTAGCCAGTTCATTGATATAGATGTTGAAGAGCGTTGGGCTCAGGCTACAGCCTTGTCTGACCCCTCGGGCCTGTTGAAAGTATGCTGTCCTTTTCCCATTCACCTTCACACTGCACTGGTTTCCGGTGTAGGAGCTCTTGATGACGTCGTACGTTCTTCCTCCTATTCCACTCTCTAGGAGTTTTAGGAGTAGGCCTGGGTGCCATACTGAGTCGAACGCCTTCTTAAAATCTACAAAGCAGGCGAATATCTTGCCTCTTCTGGTGTTGTGGACGTGCGTCTTGATGAGGCTGTGCAGGGTGTAGATATGGTCTGTGGTTTCTTTATAAATGTTCCATAAACTTTGGGTCTAGTCTAATCCATTCAGACCCCAAAATATAATGATCGGAGACCCCAGGGAGGAGATAAAATGTAATAAATGTCCTTCCCCTGTCCTGGCACCGGCGCCCGTCTTACGAGATCTTCATGACTTTCAGACATCATGAATGACCCCGGTGTGACGACATTTGGGTCACAACATGATGGAGGAGGAGAATGGATGTGGGAGTATATACAGGTATATAGAAGATAGAATACAGGTTAGGTGAGGAGGAGGCATGTATGTTTTTATGGCGCCGCGTGAGTAGCAGCCTCAATACAAGGCCCCAAGCTGAGAGCGACCTTTATCTTTCCTTTTTCACTCTTTTTGTCTTTATTTTTAAGAATCTTCTACTCAAGTAACCGAGCACTATGGATTAGCTTACTAATAGAATGGAAGAACCTGCGGACTATTGTCTTTGTGTCTATAGTTTAGGCTTGGAAGATGCCTGCTCGGCTGGACTTTCCTATGTACGTGTGCCTTCCCCCCACGAGCTAAGGGAAGCATGGACAACATGAGGCAGACAAAGCATGGAGGAGAAACCTGCAGGAAATTGCAGACTTCTTCTTTCAAGGAAAAGTTTTTGGCGTCTATTACTTATGCGGGGATGATGCCTGCGGTCGGCTGACTGATATTTCTTTCTTTTTCTGTGGACATGTGGGACTCTATTACAGCTTAGAAACCTACCATCCCCCCGCCCCCACGATTTAAGGAAGGAAGAGAGCAGCACCCTGTCTACCTGGATGGCTTCAAACTTGTGATGAAGGAGGGGAAATTTTTGGGACATTTCCGTGGTTAAGGAACAATAGTGCTGATGCAAGACAGCGACCTATCAGCTGAGCATGAGATCTCACTACCTACCAAAGGAAATATCACATGATATCGTGAAGGCTGCATATGTCTTCCACCTCTGCAAAAACTGTTTCTGTTATGTCTCCATGTTGTGCCCCCTCCTCGTATCCCCCAACCACAGTCAGGCTGTATTATCACTCCGCACAGAGATCTAAATGATCCTGCAGTGTGTCTTTTGATTCTTTCTTTTTAGTTGCTATGACTTCTAATATCTCTGTATCTGCCATGAGCTTCTCTGTGTTCTCTCTTGCTATATACTACTGTACCATCCATGATTCTGTATCACACTGACTATATACTGTGGACTATTAAAGGATTATCTTATCTTATATATACAGGAATATACAGGTATATAGAGGGTATATTACAGGTTAGCTGAGGAGGGGGCTCGGTCTGGGTGTATACAGGTATATAGAGGGTATATTACAGGTTAGGTGAGGAGGGGGCTCGGTCTGGGGTGTATACAGGTATATAGAGGGTATATTACAGGTTAGGTGAGGAGGGGGCTCGGTCTGGGTGTATACAGGTATATAGAGGGTATATTACAGGTTAGCTGAGGAGGGGGCTCGGTCTGGGTGTATACAGGTATATAGCGGGTATATTACAGGTTAGGTGAGGAGGGGGCTCGGTCTGGGTGTATACAGGTATATAGAGGTTATATTACAGGTTAGGTGAGGAGGGGGCTCGGTCTGGGTGTATACAGGTATATAGAGGGTATATTACAGGTTAGGTGAGGAGGGGGCTCGGTCTGGGTGTGTCTTCCCTCTTATATTCTCTCTTCTGCCATCACTGGGGCACATCTTGCCCGGCTCCATCATGGTAAGTGACAGACCCCCCCCCCCCTCCCCTCCTGCAGAATCCAGCACTGACACTCACTTACCTCTCCAGGTATCTCCACCCAGAGCGGACGCTAATCTGCTGCTTGTCCTTGTCCTCTGGTGTCTGTGCTGCGCTCCGCTCACCTGTAAGGTAAAGGCTTAGTATTATTGTTATATGGGGGAGGGGAGGAGAGAAGTGGTTCTGAGCACTGTCCATATACAGTGTTGGCCAAAAGTATTGGCCCCCCTGCAGTTCTGTCAGATAATCCTCGTGTTCTTCCAGATAATGATTACAGTCACAAATTCTTTGGTATTTTCTTCATTTAATTTGTCTTCAATGGACAACTACAAAAAGAATTGTCAAAAAGCCAAATTGGATATAATTCCACAGCAAACATAAAAAAGGGGGTGGACAAAAGTATTGGCGCTGTTTTAAAAATCATGTGATGCTTCTGTAATTTGTGTAATTAACAGCACCTGTTACTTACCTGAGGCACCTAACAGGTGGTGGCAATAACTAAATCACACTTGCAGCCAGTTGAAATGGATTAAAGTTGACTCCACCTCTGTCCTGTGTCCTTGTGTGACCACATTGAGCATGGAGAAAAGAAAGAAGACCAAAGAACTGTCTGAGGACTTGAGAAGCAAAATTGTGAGGAAGCCTGAGCAATCTCAAGGCTACAAGTCCATCTCCAAAGCCCTGAATGTTCCTGTGTCTATCGTGCGCAGTGTCAGTAAGAAGTGTAAAGCCCATGGCCCTGTGGCTAACCTCCCTAGATGTGGACGCAAAAGAAACATTGACCAGAGATTTCACTGCAAGATTGTGCGGGTGGTGGATAAAGAACCTCGACTAACATCCAAACAAGTCCAAGCTGCCCTGCAGTCCGAGGGTACAACAGTGTCACCCCGTACTATCCAGCGTCAGCGTCTGAATGAGAAGGGACTGTATGGTAGGAGACCCAGGAAGACCCCACTTCTTACCCACAGACATAAGCCAGGCTGGAGTTTGCCAAAACTTACCTGAGAAAGCCAAAACCATTCTGGAAGAATGTTCTCTGGTCAGAGGAGACAAAAGTAGGAAAAGGCATCAACATAGAGTTTACAGGGAAAAAGAGAAGAAGACGCCCCCTACAGTCAGACATGGCGGAGGTCCCTGATGGTTTGGGGTTGCATTGCTGCCTCTGGCACTGGACTGCTTGACCGTGTGCATGGCATTATGGAGTCTGAAGACGACCAACACATTGTGCAGCATCATGTAGGGCCCAGTATGAGAAAGCGGGGTCTCCCTCAGAGGTCAGGGCTCTTCCAGCAGGACAAGGACCCAAAACACACTTCAGGTCAGCACTAGAAAATGGTGGTGAGAGAAAGCCCTGGAGACTTGTAAAGTGGCAGCAATGAGTCCAGCCCTGAATCCCATAGAACACCTGTGGGGGAGGGGGAGAGATCTCTTGGTGGCAGTTTGGAGAAGGCCCCCTTCACATCTCAGATATGAAGATATTACCAAAGAGTTTGTGCTTGTAATCATTTTCTGGGAGACAACGAGGATTATCTGACAGAATTGCAGTGGGGCCAATACTTTTGGCCAACACTGTATACAGAATAAGGGCAAAGACGGGGGGGCATGAGTGTAATACTGGCGGAGGAGATAAGGGTAGTAATGGTGGGGTATATATGGGGGAGGGGAGGAGTGTAATACTGGTGGGGTATATATGGGGGAGGGGAGGAGTGTAATACTGGTGGGGTATATATGGTGGAGCTGCCTTCAAATTTTCTCTTTGGGTCTCAGGATTTCCTCATTTCCATCTCTGCAGACAGACAATGTTCTTGGGTTAGCGAAAGCTGCACATGACAGCTATGACCTCTACATCAGATACGCCAGGAGGGAGGGGAACCCCAAGACCATGAACTTCGAGGAATTCACGGACTACATGAAGGATAACATTGGTAGCTTTAAGGTGAGGTCACATGACAGCGCGATGAATCAGTGTAGGACAGCAGAGAGGGGAGACATGAGCCCCCCATAATACACAGACACATCCTCAGCCAATCCTGGTGACCCATCGGTCGGCCATCGCTGTGCTCTGGTGTATAGTATATAACATCTGTGGCTGTGTCCTTTCCCTTCACAGAATATGGACCTGGAGAATATAAAGAATGTTATGGATAAAGCGGACTTCGATAGGGACGGCGAGCTGAGCTACATGGAGATTACTAACTTACTATTCCAAGTAATATAAAACTACTCCGCGAAAATAAACTAACATTCTGATAGCAGCACTGACCTATACCAGAGCGCAGCTCAACAACCAGCTACACGCCTACATAAATGCAGTGCTAATATATACCATAGAGTAGTACAAGAAGCAGCTACACACCTGCAGGGGGCGCAGCGCTGTGATAGGTAGAATTACAGCTGCAGCAGCCTTTAGTTTCCATTTTTCTCTAGAGTAATAGTAAGTAGTAGATGGTTAGGCGGGGAGGAGGGAGAGGCGGCTGCAGGAGGACACAGCATGCTGTGAGAGGGAGGGAGACATATGACCGGTCATATCTATGGACTGGAGGACATGGCATCATAGTAAGGGCAAACACAGAGAGAGTGTGCCCGCCCGGTATATACAGGGAGGATCCCACTAGGTTACCGCTGGTATGATGACTATTCACTAGTTACACCCCCCCCCCCATAGACACAATATACTGCGCCCATTATAATGGTACATGTGCAGTTATAGCCCCAGTGAAAACAAAAAGAAACAGAGGTCTATGGGAATATGGAGGTCCTCCGACCACAATGTGCCATCTGGAGCCCACTAAGCAGCAGCCCACCTTACCTAGACCCCGCACCGCAGCCCGGACATGGCAGGTATTTCTGTTGTGTGAAGAGAGATTGGCGACCAGAAGACTGCCAACACTGACTGAGCGCAGGGAGAACCATCACCAAGTCGTGTCTCCAGCCCTGTGGTCACCAAGGCCGGGCCTCCATGTTAGAGATGATTTATTGTTTAGTTGTTTATCTGCTTTGCTTCAGTAAAACGTTCCTGCACCGATCATTATTGTCTCCTGAGTCCTTTATCCTCCATTCACCATCAAAGACCCCCAACCACCATCAGGCTGAGCAATGTCTACAACCAGGAGGGCACCAGGGGATCCTCACCTTCACTCACTTCTCCCTGGCATTGGCATGGCACCCATTGCTCCCTCTGGGTACTCGTCCTGCCTCCTGGGTCACATCACATGTCCGGGGGTCACCCCTGAGGTCTGTGATTGGGGCTCAGCAGACACATGGGGGTGCCGATGTCATGACACTTACATTAACTTCATGAAGTTGGCATATGGTCACCAAAGAGGCCAGAAGAGGACCCTGGGGAAGTGCCAGATACCACCAGGATGCCCCAAAAGAAAGGGGAGGGGAGTATCACTTTTTGTTTCCGCACCTCCCCTAGGACTCTCATTATTCTCTGGATCAGGCATGTCAAACATGCAGCGCGCGGGCCACATTACAGGCATATCTGCAGCCCGCACAAAAGTCTCAAACTTTGTCTCTAAAGTTTAGAGACAAAGTTTGAGACTTTTTTGTGGGCCGCAGATGTACAAAACTCACGCTGCTACTCGCTGTGTAGACGCGATGTGATGACGTCTACAACTGTTAGCGCGCGCGCAAGAGAGAGAGAGAATGCAGCGGGGGAGCGAGGAGTCGTCGGAGAAGGTAAGTGTAATGTGTGTACACATAGAAGTGGATAAAGGAGAATACGGTGTGACACTGGGGGCAGAGATGGAGAGGACATGAATTTGGGGGCAGAGATGGAGGGGACATGAATCTAGGGGCAGAGATGGGGGGCATGAATCTGGATGGCAGAGATGGGGGCAGAGATGGGAGGTATGAATCTGGGGGCAGAGGTGGAGGGGACATGAATCTGGGGGCAGAGATGAGGGGACATGAATCTGGGGGCAGAGATGGAGGGACAGGAATCTGGGGGCAGAGATGGAGGAGACATGAATCTGGGGGCAGAGATGAGGGGACATGAATCTGGGGGCAGAGATGGGGGGCATGAATCTGGATGGCAGAGATGGGGGCAGAGATGGGAGGTATGAATCTGGGGGCAGAGATGAGAGGACATGAATCTGGGGGCAGAGATGAGAGGACATGAATCTGGGGGCAGAGATGGAGGGACATGAATCTGGGGGCAGAGATCGAGGGGACATGAATCTGGGGGCAGAGATGAGGGGACATGAATCTGGGGGCAGAGATGGAGGGGGGACATGAATCTGGGGGAAGAGATGGAGGGACATGAATCTGGGGGCAGAGATGGAGGGGACATGAATCTGGGGGAAGAGATGGAGGGACATGAATCTGGGGGCAGAGATGGAGGGGACATGAATCTGGGGGCAGAGATGAGGGGACATGAATCTGGGGGCAGAGATGGAGGGGACATGAATCTGGGGGCAGAGATGGGGGACATGAATCTGGGGACAGAGATGGGGGACATGAATCTAGGGGCAGAGATGGGGGACATGAATCTGGGGACAGAGATGGAGGGACATGAATCTGGGGGCAGAGATGGAGGGGACATGAATCTGGGGGCAGAGATGAGGGGACATGAATCTGGGGGCAGAGATGGAGGGACATGAATCTGGGGGCAGAGATGGAGGGACATGAATCTGGGGGCAGAGATGGAGGGACATGAATCTGGGGGCAGAGATGGAGGGGACATGAATCTGGGGGCAGAGATGGGGGACATGAATCTGGGGGCAGAGATGGGGGACATGAATCTAGGGGCAGAGATGGGGGACATGAATCTGGGGGCAGAGATGGAGGGACATGAATCTGGGGGCAGAGATGGAGGGACATGAATCTGGGGGCAGAGATGGAGGGGACATGAATCTGGGGGAAGAGATGGGAGACATGAATCGGGGGGCAGAGATGGAGGGGACATGAATCTGGGGGCATAGATGGGGGACATGAATCTGGGGGCAGAGATGGGGGACATGAATCTAGGGGCAGAGATGGGGGACATGAATCTGGGGGCAGAGATGGGGACATGAATCTGGGGACAGAGATGGAGGGGGGACATGAATCTGGGGGCAGAGATGGAGGGGACATGAATCTGGGGGGCAGAGATGGGGGACATGAATCTGGGGGCAGAGAAGGAGGGACATGAATCTGGGGCAGAGATGGAGGGACATGAATCTGGGGGGCAGAGATGGAGGGGGGACATGAATCTGGGGGCAGAGATGAGGGGACATGAATCTGGGGGGCAGAGATGAGGGACATGAATCTGGGGGCAGAGATGGAGGGACATGAATCTGGGGGCAGAGATGGAGGGACATGAATCTGGGGGGCAGAGATGGAGGGGACATGAATCTGGGGGGCAGAGATGTGGAGACATGAATCTGGGGCAAAGATGGAGGGGACATGAATCTGGGGGCAGAGATGAGGGGACATGAATCTGGGGGCAGAGATGGGGGACATGAATCTGGGGGCAGAGATGAGTGGACATGAATCTGGGGGCAGAGATGGAGGGACATGAATCTGGGGGCAGAGATGGAGGGACATGAATCTGGGGGCAGAGATGGAGGGACATGAATCTGGGGGCAGAGATGAGGGGACATGAATCTGGGGGCAGAGATGGAGGGGACATGAATCTGGGGGCAGAGATGGGGGACATGAATCTGGGGACAGAGATGGGGGACATGAATCTAGGGGCAGAGATGGGGGACATGAATCTGGGGACAGAGATGGAGGGACATGAATCTGGGGGCAGAGATGGAGGGGACATGAATCTGGGGGCAGAGATGAGGGGACATGAATCTGGGGGCAGAGATGGAGGGACATGAATCTGGGGGCAGAGATGGAGGGACATGAATCTGGGGGCAGAGATGGAGGGACATGAATCTGGGGGCAGAGATGGAGGGGACATGAATCTGGGGGCAGAGATGGGGGACATGAATCTGGGGGCAGAGATGGAGGGGACATGAATCTGGGGGGCAGAGATGGGGGACATGAATCTGGGGGCAGAGATGGAGGGACATGAATCTGGGGGCAGAGATGGAGGGACATGAATCTGGGGGGCAGAGATGGAGGGGGGACATGAATCTGGGGGCAGAGATGAGGGGACATGAATCTGGGGGGCAGAGATGGGGGACATGAATCTGGGGGCAGAGATGGAGGGACATGAATCTGGGGGCAGAGATGGAGGGACATGAATCTGGGGGGCAGAGATGGAGGGGACATGAATCTGGGGGGCAGAGATGTGGAGACATGAATCTGGGGCAGAGATGGAGGGGACATGAATCTGGGGGCAGAGATGGGGGACATGAATCTGGGGGCAGAGATGGGGGACATTAATCTGGGGGCAGAGATGAGGGGACATGAATCTGGGGGCAGAGATGGAGGGACATGAATCTGGGGGCAGAGATGGCGGGACATGAATCTGGGGGCAGAGATGGAGGGACATGAATCTGGGGGCAGAGATGAGGGGACATGAATCTGGGGGCAGAGATGGAGGGGACATGAATCTGGGGGCAGAGATGGGGGACATGAATCTGGGGACAGAGATGGGGGACATGAATCTGGGGGCAGAGATGGAGGGACATGAATCTGGGGGCAGAGATGGAGGGACATGAATCTGGGGGCAGAGATGGAGGGACATGAATCTGGGGGCAGAGATGAGGGGACATGAATCTGGGGGCAGAGATGGAGGGGACATGAATCTGGGGCAGAGATGGAGGGACATGAATCTGGGGGGCAGAGATGGAGGGGGGACATGAATCTGGGGGCAGAGATGAGGGGACATGAATCTGGGGGGCAGAGATGAGGGACATGAATCTGGGGGCAGAGATGGAGGGACATGAATCTGGGGGCAGAGATGGAGGGACATGAATCTGGGGGGCAGAGATGGAGGGGACATGAATCTGGGGGGCAGAGATGTGGAGACATGAATCTGGGGCAAAGATGGAGGGGACATGAATCTGGGGGCAGAGATGAGGGGACATGAATCTGGGGGCAGAGATGGGGGACATGAATCTGGGGGCAGAGATGGGGGACATGAATCTGGGGGCAGAGATGAGTGGACATGAATCTGGGGGCAGAGATGGAGGGACATGAATCTGGGGGCAGAGATGGAGGGACATGAATCTGGGGGCAGAGATGGAGGGACATGAATCTGGGGGCAGAGATGAGGGGACATGAATCTGGGGGCAGAGATGGAGGGGACATGAATCTGGGGGCAGAGATGGGGGACATGAATCTGGGGACAGAGATGGGGGACATGAATCTAGGGGCAGAGATGGGGGACATGAATCTGGGGACAGAGATGGAGGGACATGAATCTGGGGGCAGAGATGGAGGGGACATGAATCTGGGGGCAGAGATGAGGGGACATGAATCTGGGGGCAGAGATGGAGGGACATGAATCTGGGGGCAGAGATGGAGGGACATGAATCTGGGGGCAGAGATGGAGGGACATGAATCTGGGGGCAGAGATGGAGGGGACATGAATCTGGGGGCAGAGATGGGAGACATGAATCTGGGGGCAGAGATGGAGGGGACATGAATCTGGGGGCAGAGATGGGGGACATGAATCTGGGGGCAGAGATGGGGGACATGAATCTAGGGGCAGAGATGGGGGACATGAATCTGGGGGCAGAGATGGAGGGACATGAATCTGGGGGCAGAGATGGAGGGAAATGAATCTGGGGGCAGAGATGGGGGACATGAATCTGGGGGCAGAGATGGGGGACATGAATCTAGGGGCAGAGATGGGGGACATGAATCTGGGGGCAGAGATGGGGACATGAATCTGGGGACAGAGATGGAGGGGGGACATGAATCTGGGGGCAGAGATGGAGGGGACATGAATCTGGGGGCAGAGATGGGGGACATGAATCTGGGGGCAGAGATGGAGGGACATGAATCTGGGGGCAGAGATGGAGGGACATGAATCTGGGGGGCAGAGATGGAGGGGGGACATGAATCTGGGGGCAGAGATGAGGGGACATGAATCTGGGGGGCAGAGATGGGGGACATGAATCTGGGGGCAGAGATGGAGGGACATGAATCTGGGGGCAGAGATGGAGGGACATGAATCTGGGGGGCAGAGATGGAGGGGACATGAATCTGGGGGGCAGAGATGTGGAGACATGAATCTGGGGCAGAGATGGAGGGGACATGAATCTGGGGGCAGAGATGGGGGACATGAATCTGGGGGCAGAGATGGGGGACATTAATCTGGGGGCAGAGATGAGGGGACATGAATCTGGGGGCAGAGATGGAGGGACATGAATCTGGGGGCAGAGATGGCGGGACATGAATCTGGGGGCAGAGATGGAGGGACATGAATCTGGGGGCAGAGATGAGGGGACATGAATCTGGGGGCAGAGATGGAGGGGACATGAATCTGGGGGCAGAGATGGGGGACATGAATCTGGGGACAGAGATGGGGGACATGAATCTAGGAGCAGAGATGGGGGACATGAATCTGGGGACAGAGATGGAGGGACATGAATCTGGGGGCAGAGATGGAGGGGACATGAATCTGGGGGCAGAGATGAGGGGACATGAATCTGGGGGCAGAGATGGAGGGACATGAATCTGGGGGCAGAGATGGAGGGACATGAATCTGGGGGCAGAGATGGAGGGACATGAATCTGGGGGCAGAGATGGAGGGGACATGAATCTGGGGGCAGAGATGGGAGACATGAATCTGGGGGCAGAGATGGAGGGGACATGAATCTGGGGGCAGAGATGGGGGACATGAATCTGGGGGCAGAGATGGGGGACATGAATCTGGGGCAGAGATGGGGGACATGAATCTGGGGGCAGAGATGGAGGGACATGAATCTGGGGGGGCAGAGATGGAGGGACATGAATCTGGGGGCAGAGATGGAGGGGACATGAATCTGGGGGCAGAGATGGGAGACATGAATCTGGGGGCAGAGATGAAGGGGACATGAATCTGGGGGGCAGAGATGGGGGACATGAATCTGGGGGCAGAGATGGGGGACATGAATCTAGGGGCAGAGATGGGAGACATGAATCTGGGGGCAGAGATGGAGACATGAATCTGGGGACAGAGATGGAGGGGGGACATGAATCTGGGGGCAGAGATGGAGGGGACATGAATCTGGGGGCAGAGATGGGGGACATGAATCTGGGGGCAGAGATGGGGGACATGAATCTGGGGGCAGAGATGGAGGGACATGAATCTGGGGGCAGAGATGGAGGGACATGAATCTGGGGGCAGAGATGGAGGGGACATGAATCTGGGGGCAGAGATGGGAGACATGAATCTGGGGGCAGAGATGGAGGGGACATGAATCTGGGGGCAGAGATGGGGGACATGAATCTGGGGGCAGAGATGGGGGGACATGAATCTAGGGGCAGAGATGGGGGACATGAATCTGGGGGCAGAGATGGGGACATGAATCTGGGGACAGAGATGGAGGGGGGGACATGAATCTGGGGGCAGAGATGGAGGGGACATGAATCTGGGGGGCAGAGATGGGGGACATGAATCTGGGGGCAGAGATGGAGGGACATGAATCTGGGGCAGAGATGGAGGGACATGAATCTGGGGGGCAGAGATGGAGGGGGGACATGAATCTGGGGGCAGAGATGAGGGGACATGAATCTGGGGGGCAGAGATGGGGGACATGAATCTGGGGGCAGAGATGGGGGGACATGAATCTGGGGGGCAGAGATGGAGGGGACATTAATCTGGGGGGCAGAGATGTGGAGACATTAATCTGGGGCAGAGATGGAGGGGACATGAATCTGGGGGCAGAGATGGGGGACATGAATCTGGGGGCAGAGATGGGGAACATGAATCTGGGGGCAGAGATGAGGGGACATGAATCTGGGGGCAGAGATGGAGGGACATGAATCTGGGGGCAGAGATGGAGGGACATGAATCTGGGGGCAGAGATGGAGGGACATGAATCTGGGGGCAGAGATGAGGGGACATGAATCTGGGGGCAGAGATGGAGGGGACATGAATCTGGGGGCAGAGATGGGGGACATGAATCTGGGGACAGAGATGGGGGACATGAATCTAGGGGCAGAGATGGGGGACATGAATCTGGGGACAGAGATGGAGGGACATGAATCTGGGGGCAGAGATGGAGGGGACATGAATCTGGGGGCAGAGATGAGGGGACATGAATCTGGGGGCAGAGATGGAGGGACATGAATCTGGGGGCAGAGATGGAGGGACATGAATCTGGAGGCAGAGATGGGAGACATGTATCTAGGGGCAGAGATGGAGGGGACATGAATCTGGGGGCAGAGATGGAGGGGACATGAATCTGGGGGCAGAGATGGGGGACATGAATCTGGGGGCAGAGATGGGGGACATGAATCTAGGGGCAGAGATGGGGGACATGAATCTGGGGGCAGAGATGGAGACATGAATCTGGGGACAGAGATGGAGGGGGGACATGAATCTGGGGGCAGAGATGGAGGGGACATGAATCTGGGGGGCAGAGATGGGGGACATGAATCTGGGGGCAGAGATGGAGCGACATGAATCTGGGGGCAGAGATGGGGGACATGAATCTGGGGGTAGAGATTGGGGGACATGAATCTGGGGGCAGAGATGGAGAGGACATGAATCTGGGGGCAGAGATGGAGGGACATGAATCTGGGGGGGCAGAGATGGAGGGGACATGAATCTGGGGGGCAGAGATGTGGAGGCATGAATCTGGGGCAGAGATGTGGAGGCATGAATCTGGGGCAGAGATGGGGGGACATGGATCTGGGGGCAGAGATGGGGGGGACATGAATCTGGGGGGCAGAGATGGAGGGGACATGAATCTGGGGCAGAGATGGGGGGACATGGATCTGGGGGGCAGAGATGGGGGGAAATGAATCTGGGGGGCAGAGATGGAGGGGACATGAATCTGGGGGCAGAGATGGAGAGGACATGAATCTGGGGGCAGAGATGGAGGGGACATGAATCTGGGGGCAGAGATGGAGGGGACATGAATCTGGGGGCAGAGATGGAGGGGACATGAATCTAGGGGCAGAGATGGAGGGGACATGAATCTGGGGGCAGAGATGGAGGGGACATGAATCTGGGGGCAGAGATGGGGGGACATGAATCTGGGGCAGAGATGGAGGGGACATGAATCTAGGGGCAGAGATGGAGGGGACATGAATCTGGGGGCAGAGATGGGGGGACATGAATCTGGGGGCAGAGATGGGGAGACATGAATCTGGGGGCAGAGATGGAGGGGACATGAATCTGGGGGGCAGATGAAGGGTGTATATGTAAACAGATAATCTTCTCAGAGAACACGGCTGACTGATCACCACTTCTCATCTTTGTAGGCCCTGCGTTGTCATTTCAGCCTGATATACAACAATTGTTAGCACAAAGAGGTGTCAGGCCTCAGGACAAAACACTAAAAAAGATTGAAAAAAATAATAGCAAATAAATGTTTAGTTTTTAATTGCTGTATTTTTGTGATATATATTTGTTGCTGTTACATATTACTACTTCATATCTTGTTTTCATGACTGCTGTTAAAATACGTGTGTGACATTAGCTGCTGTGTGCGGCCCTCTGGTTACTCATGTGGCCCTCGGGGTACCCTGAGTTGGACATGCCTGCTCTGGATCATTTGGCCAACGCAATCAAACACGAAACAAACCTTCCGAGGTTCTTCCATCACTAGGTGAAGCACCAGGACGTCATACAGACGGGGAGGTATTGTTGAGGCCTCTGCAACACTTCACAGAACAACATGGAGGTCGGACATTACTGCCGGAGAGAAACACACAGTGTTATGTCACAACAGTGACATAAGGGGGGTCCATACTCTTCATGCCCCTTGCACCTTAACCAAACCAGTGGACTGAGCATGGGCCAACACCTACAGTCACCTACACAACTGACCAGTCCTCTGGTGGCCACCAGGAGATCTCCATCACTGGACGCTCCACTTACTAGACCCAGCTCAGTGCCACGCAGTAAGTCTAGCAAGTACCAGGCCATGCCATATATTACTGACACCCTGACCCCTAGGATAGGAAGGTCACTCAGTGCGGACGGGCTACTGACCAGGGCTTCATCTATATAGCTGATGAGCCTGGGCAGCTAGTCAACAGCCTCTCGAACACTCGGCACCCTTCTGAGTTACTGACTTACTCAGGTCACCCTCCTTGGCCTGTGTCAGCTACTCACCGATAACAATACACATCAGCATACAATATAGCACAAAGAGAACATCATGTGACAGGTAAACCAAACCTGTGGACCTTTATTTGGGCACAGTGTCACGCTTTTCTACAAGATACTGCACTGATCCAAAATGGCTAAGCGCAACACAAACTGGAACACCAACCAAAGACCATGCTCCATGTTCACCATCCCGTTGGGTTTAACCAACCAGAGGTGTAACTTGAAGCTCCTTGGCCCCAAAGCAAACCCTGTAAGCAGGCCCATTTAGAATAGGGATATATTGTATGTGGTTGATGGATCCTTGTAGCCCCCTTGTAAGGTTGGTAACAACTGCCTGGTCTCTGAATCAAGCCGGATGGGTCCAGGTGGACTTCTCCTCCTCGGACATCTCCTCTGACTATTCATGGTCTTCTCCCATACGGCCCCTTCACCGTGTGTATATGGAAGACATGTCCGGTGCGCTACAACTCCTGCCCATCTGCCCCATGGACCTCGAGTACATGTATATTCTATTCGGTCGCGGTTACATTGCCATGTCTTCTCAAAGAAGGGTTTTCCAAGAACAATCACCCAACTGCGGTGAACAATAAGACTCTTATCCTCTTGTACAAGTCGGATCCCCTTTGTGTCGCGAACTTGAGTTCTTTTAAGCCTCCATTGTCCATCAATTTTTTGTTAACGGGATTTGGTTAAATGGAGTTGTGAATGTCTTGACTCTTGTATGTCTCGGACTATTGCTGCTGTTTCTAATGCTCTCTCCTTACCTGAGATTATGGTGGGTCAGATAGTATCACCTGCACACGGCACAGCTTTAGCCTGTTTTGTTGGTTGGGGTTTCGAGTCGGTAACCCCCTTTAATTACCTGGGCCCCAGGTACTGAGCCATCAACCCATCCATTTCCAATTTGTACCAATCCTGGCCCTCATCCCTGGGCTTCCTCATACTATGTCTACTGCATCTACATTTGATGAAGATCCCTGTGATTTGTCCTTCAACCACAGGCTGCTCTAGTTTAGACCTGCCCCACAAAATGCAGGAGAGGGCAATCCTTGGCCAGGGGTCCAGAAAAATGGCAAGTCCATAAATCCTGGCTCACTAATCAAAAGTTTCCACTTAGACGTATTTTCCAAATGGGGACCAGCTCATACTCGGTGCGTGCCAAATTCAGCCTTTCATCCCCTGGGTTTTGGCTGCCGCCAATTCTTTAAGTGTTTCTAAGAACAATTAAGGATTCGTTCCCTGCACCCCCACACTATTGCCGACCTATTGGAGAGGGTTCTGGGGTTCTGTTTCCAACCTTTGTCTGGAATTGTCCCAGTTTCCCAGTATTCAGCGTCTATTCCTGACATTCTCCTTCGTACTCTAGAAGGTGCAGCCCATAATCCTCGCTGACCTTTCTAGGTGCCCATTAGGTCTCGGATTGGATTCCTCTTATCACCGTTGCCCTTTAGATGTAATACAGAGAGGCGGAGGGTCACACACAGAGTCCGATCACTGGGAGTCCTGGCCACCGACCTCCATTGTTCCTGGTGTCTACCTAATAATTACTGGAGACAATGGAGGAGAGTGTAAGACGTACACCGCACCGGGAACCGGAACATAACAGAGACAGATTATAGGGCAGGAGCGGGCGTCAGGCCATGGCTGGTTATGGTGGACATGTATGATGATTCTGAGCAACACATGTGACCGCAGGATGTCCTGTACATATCACTGAGCTGTCAGTGTCGTCCTATCACTACAAGGGGGGACCGACTGTCCTATGTGATAGCCCCCACATCATCTCACCAGCAGGGGGCAGTGTGTCCTGTACATATCACTACAAGGGGGGACTGACTGTCTCATGTGATGGCCCCCACATCATTTCACCAGCAGGGGGCAGTGTGTCCTGTACATATCACTACAAGGGGGCACCGACTGTCCCATGTGATGGCCCCCACATCATCTCACCAGCAGGGGGTAGTGTGTCTTGTACATATCACTACAAGGGGGGCCGAGTGTCCTATGTGATGGCCCCCACATCATCTCACCAGCAGGGGCAGCGTGTCCTGTACATATCACTACAAGGGGGGACCGACTGTCCTATGTGATGGCCCCACATCATCTCACCAGCAGGGGGCAGTGTTTCCTGTACATATCACTACTAGGGGGGACCGACTGTCCTATGTGATGGCCCCCACATCCTCACACCAGCAGGGGGCAGTGTGTCCTGTACAAATCACTACTAGGGGGGATGGCCCCTACATCCTCACACCAGCAGGGGGCAGTGTGTCCTTTACATATCACTAGTAGGGGGGACCGACTGTCCTATGTGATGGCCCCCATATCATCTCACCAGCAGGGGGCAGTGTGTCCTGTACATATCACTACAAGGAGGGACCGAGTGTCCTATGTGATGGCCCCCACATCATCTCACCAGCAGGGGGCAGTGTGTCCTGTACATATCACTACAAGGGGGGACTGACAGTCCTATGTGATGGCCCCCACATCATCTCACCAGCAGGGGGCAGTGTGTCCTGTACATATCACTACAAGGGGGGACTGACAGTCCTATGTGATGGCCCCCACATCATCACACCAGTAAAAGAAGGTGGAGAAATTATTGTCATATGAGTGTATGTAGATAAGTGTGAATACAGTAATAGAGATTATACTATAGGATAAGGGAAGAGACTTGTGGGAGTGTATACAGGTATATAGAGGTTATATTACAGGTTAGGTGAGGAGGGGGCTCGGTCTGGGTGTATACAGGTATATAGAGGGTATATTACAGGTTAGGTGAGGAGGGGGCTCGGTCTGGGTGTGTCTTCCCTCTTATATTCTCTCTTCTGCCATCACTGGGGCACATCTTGCCCGGCTCCATCATGGTAAGTGACAGACCCCCCCCCCCCCCCCCATAGTCCTCCCCTCCTGCAGAATCCGGCACTGACACTCACTTACCTCTCCAGGTATCTCCACCCAGAGCGGGCACTAATCTGCTGCTTGTCCTTGTCCTCTGGTGTCTGTGCTGCGCTCCGCTCACCTGTAAGGTAAAGGCTTAGTATTACTGTTATATGGGGGAGGGGATGAGTGTAATACCGGTGGGGTATATATGGGGGAGGGGATGAGTGTAATACCGGTGGGGTATATATGGGGGAGGGGAGGAGTGTAATACTGGTGGGGTAGATATGGGGGAGGAGATGAGTGTAATACTGGAGGGGTATATATGGGGGAGGGGGATGAGTGTAATACTGGTGGGGTATATATGGGGGAGGGGGATGAGTGTAATACTGGTGGGGTATATATGGGGGAGGGGGATGAGTGTAATACTGGTGGGGTATATATGGGGGAGGGGGATGAGTGTAATACTGGTGGGGTATATATGGGGGAGGGGATGAGTGTAATACTGGTGGGGTATATATGGGGGAGGGGGATGAGTGTAATACTGGTGGGGTATATATGGGGAGGAGCTGAGTGTAATACTGGTGGGGTAGATATGGGGGAGGAGATGAGTGTAATACTGGTGGGGTATATATGGGGGAGGGGATGAGTGTAATACTGGTGGGGTATATATGGGGGAGGGGGATGAGTGTAATACTGGTGGGGTATATATGGGGGAGAGGAGGAGTGTAATACTGGTGGGGTATATATGGGGGAGGGGATGAGTGTAATACTGGTGGGGTAGAAATGGGGGAGGAGATGAGTGTAATACTGGTGGGGTAGATATGGGGGAGGGGATGAGTGTAATACTGGTGGGGTAGATATGGGGGAGGGGAGCAGTGTAATACTGGTGGGGTATATATGGGGGAGGGGATGAGTGTAATACTGGTGGGGTATATATGGGAGAGGGGAGGAGTGTAATACTGGTGGGGTAGATATGGGGGAGGAGATGAGTGTAATACTGGTGGGGTATATATGGGGGAGGGGAGGAGTGTAATACTGGTGGGGTATATATGGGGGAGGGGATGAGTGTAATACTGGTGGGGTATATGTGGGGGAAGGGATGAGTGTAATACTGGTGGGGTATATATGGGGGAGGGGATGAGTGTAATACTGGTGGGGTATATGTGGGGGAGGGGATGAGTGTAATACTGGTGGGGTATATGTGGGGGAAGGGATGAGTGTAATACTGGTGGGGTATATATGGGGGAGGGGATGAGTGTAATACTGGTGGGGTATATATGGGGGAGGGGAGGAGTGTAATACTGGTGGGGTATATATGGGGGAGGGGAGGAGTGTAATACTGGTGGGGTATATATGGGGGAGGAGATGAGTGTAATACTGGTGGGGTAGATATGGGGGAGGGGATGAGTGTAATACTGGTGGGGTAGATATGGGGGAGGGGAGCAGTGTAATACTGGTGGGGTATATATGGGGGAGGGGATGAGTGTAATACTGGTGGGGTATATATGGGAGAGGGGAGGAGTGTAATACTGGTGGGGTAGATATGGGGGAGGAGATGAGTGTAATACTGGTGGGGTATATATGGGGGAGGGGAGGAGTGTAATACTGGTGGGGTATATATGGGGGAGGGGATGAGTGTAATACTGGTGGGGTATATGTGGGGGAAGGGATGAGTGTAATACTGGTGGGGTATATATGGGGGAGGGGATGAGTGTAATACTGGTGGGGTATATGTGGGGGAGGGGATGAGTGTAATACTGGTGGGGTATATGTGGGGGAAGGGATGAGTGTAATACTGGTGGGGTATATATGGGGGAGGGGATGAGTGTAATACTGGTGGGGTATATATGGGGGAGGGGAGGAGTGTAATACTGGTGGGGTAGATATGGGGGAGGAGATGAGTGTAATACTGGTGGGGTATATATGGGGGAGGGGAGGAGTGTAATACTGGTGGGGTATATATGGGGGAGGGGAGGAGTGTAATACTGGTGGGGTAGATATGGGGGAGGGGATGAGTGTAATACTGGTGGGGTATATATGGGGGAGGGGAGGAGTGTAATACTGGTGGGGTATATATGGGGGAGGGGAGGAGTGTAATACTGGTGGGGTATATATGGTGGAGGGGAGGAGTGTAATACTGGTGGTGTATATATGGGGGAGGGGATGAGTGTAATACTGGTGGGGTATATATGGGGGAGGGGAGGAGTGTAATACTGATGGGGTATATATGGGGGAGGGGAGCAGTGTATATATGGGGGAGGGGAGCAGTGTATATATGGGGGAGGGGAGCAGTGTATATATGGGGGAGGGGAGCAGTGTATATGTGGGGGAGGGGAGCAGTGTATATGTGGGGAGGGGAGCAGTGTATATATGGGGGAGGGGAGCAGTGTATATATGGGGGAGGGGAGCAGTGTATATATGGGGGAGGGGAGCAGTGTATATGTGGGGGAGGGGAGCAGTGTATATGTGGGGGAGGGGAGCAGTGTATATGTGGGGGAGGGGAGCAGTGTATATGTGGGGGAGGGGAGCAGTGTATATGTGGGGGAGGGGAGCAGTGTATATATGGGGGAGGGGAGCAGTGTATATATGGGGGAGGGGAGCAGTGTATATATGGGGGAGGGGAGCAGGGCTTCTGAGCTTCAGACTTAGTTTATACATTTTCTTTTATGCAGAAAAAAAAACCCGAGGGGAATGCCCGGCCGGATATTCGGAAATCCTTTCAGATGATCGCGGAGAAGGAGGGCGACCCCAACACCATCAGTTTCAATGAGCTGCGGGAGGACATTATGTCAGACGGGTCCAGTTCCATCAAGGTGAGGTCTTGTGATGATGGGATATTTAGGGGAGGACATCCTCAGGCCCCCCATTCTGCCCCCCTCCCCCAACCCCATCGCTCTGCCGCTCACCCCACCCAAATCTTTTACAAATTACAGATTCGGCCAAATAAGAAACATTTGAGATTCCTATCAGTTTATACCTAATGTATCAGAGCTAGGAAGGATCACATGACCTGAATGACCAATCAAGCCGTCCCATAATGCCGTAGTGACACATAAGACAATGTGTGTGAGGTCACTGATGATGTCATCGCCATTACCAGTGCTCTGATACAAATAGATCACATTTACTCTTTATGTTTCAAACAACGATCCCTTATAAAACCCCATGACGTGGTGATGGCACGTAGATATAGGTAACGTACCACATATAGAGGTCCCCTATATGTGTCTCAGAGGATAGATGGAACGGTCTACCGGGATCTGATGGCAGGAGAAACCGGAGTGTAGGGGGTTCAGCACAGGAAGAGGAAAATTCCCTATAGTTTACCCGAAAATTGCTCCCGCCCTTACAAGGGCAGTACCAAGCTGTCCCTGTGAGACCCTCTCCAGTCCCAAGTCCCTACACGTTTCCTGGCACAGTGATGTACCAATCATCGGGGGACTCAAGACGTCTCCGGCCTACGATGGGCCTCTGGGATGTGGGGAGTAAATTGGTAGGAAAAAAAAAGGTTTTTTTATGAATTTTCCAAAAATTTCAAGTTTTTCCACCCTTGAATTGTTATTACATTGTAAGGTCTCCTGAGATCCCAAAGTATAATACAAGGAGGCCCAGGGGCGGAGTACAAAAGTGATGGACGTCAGTGGCCTTGAGTCACTGCTGGGCTTATAATTGGGCCATAGTAGTCACATGGGGCACATAACCCATTGACACAAGTGTCATGACGTCAATATGCCTGCTGACTACGACTACATGACCAGTGGCCCATAGCCCTTCTGTCCTCCTCCGATGGTCTTCCCCACCACAGTAGTACATGGTGGTCATGTTACCCATCACCGCCTGTTTTCCCGATTATGACCCCTCACCCTCCGTCTCCTTCGTTCCATCACCACTCTCATCCATCCTGGACTGTGCTGGACACTTCTGGTCTTTCAAATCTTGGGTCCAAATCAGTCAAATCAGTTTGAAGTTTGTTGTTGTGTAACCTTGTGTCACATCCAGGGCAGCACTTCCTCTGTCATTACTTCTCCTGCACTATGGGTGCTGTACAGCTATACAGTGTATACATACAGTATACACCTCTACCACTGCAGTGTATTATGGGATCAGGGAGCCTAATGTGAGCCCAGTCTCAGCTTTGTGAGTGCTGCTCTGGAGTATAAGACATAAACATAGAATTATAAATGGTGCATTGTTAAGGTGAGAGCTGCTCTGGATGTGATACGTGATGCAGCTTTGAATGTTACTGGAGTAAAAGATAAGACAAAGGAATTCTATGTAAAGACCATAAATAATAGTGATATATTAGGACCCTACTGGGCAGCACAATGTAGGGAATCCCAGTAAGTCAGACTGAGCTGCAGTACCAGGTACAACCACCCACATGGCTGGGGCGCCATGTCTTTGTGAACAATAAAGGGAACTTGGGGGTGTTGATCAGAGGGGTCCTGAGGGTCCTAACCATAGATCAGACATCAGTAAGTGCTCTGGTGTATAGTATATAACATCTGTGTGTGTGTCCCTTCTCTTGACAGAATATGGACCCGGAGATTCTGAAGAATGTTATGGCTGAAGCCGACTTCGATAAGGACGGCGAGCTGAGCTTCCTGGAGTATATGACTTTCCACATTAAATGTAAACAAAGAATACTCAATGATTACGGAATAATGTAGAGCTCTGCAGCACTGACCTATACCAGAGCGTGCGCACTCCAACAACCAGCTACACACCTACATAAATGCAGTGCTAATATATACCATAGAGTAGTACAAGAAGCAGCTACACACCTGCAGGGGGCGCAGCGCTGTGATAGGTAGAATTACAGCTGCAGCAGCCTTTAGTTTCCATTTTTCTCTAGAGTAATAGTAAGTAGTAGATGGTTAGGCGGGGAGGAGGGAGAGGCGGCTGCAGGAGGACACAGCATGCTGTGAGAGGGAGGGAGACATATGACCGGTCATATCTATGGACAGGAGGACATGGCATCATAGTAAGGGCAAACAGAGAGAATGTGCCCGCCCGGCGTATACAGGGAGGATCCCACTAGGTTACCGCTGGTATAATGACTATTCACTAGCTACACCCCCACCCCCCCATAGACACAATATACTGCGCCCATTATAATGGTACATGTGCAGTTATAGCCCCACTGAGAACAAAAAGAAACAGAGGTCTATGGGAATATGGAGGTCCTCCGACCACAATGTGCCATCTGGAGCCCACTAAGCAGCAGCCCACCTTACCTAGACCTCGCACCGCAGCCCGGACATGGCAGGTATTTCTGTTGTGTGAAGAGAGATTGGCGACCAGAAGACTGCCAACACTGACTGACCGCGGGGAGAACCATCACCAAGTCGTGTCTCCAGCCCTGTGGTCACCAAGGCCGGGCCTCCATGTTAGAGATGATTTATTGTTTAGTTGTTTATCTGCTTTGCTTCAGTAAAACGTTCCTGCACCGATCATTATTGTCTCCTGAATCCTTTATCCTCCATTCACCATCAAAGACCCCCAACCACCATCAGGCTGAGCAATGTCTACAACCAGGAGGGCACCAGGGGATCCTCACCTTCACTCACTTCTCCCTGGCATTGGCATGGCACCCATTGCTCCCTCTGGGTACTCTTCCTGCCTCCTGGGTCACATCATATGTCCGGGGGTCACCCCTGAGGTCTGTGATTGGGGCTCAGCAGACACATGGGGGTGCCGATGTCATGACACTTACATTAACTTCATGAAGTTGGCATATGGTCACCAAAGAGGCCAGAAGAGGACCCTGGGGAAGTGCCAGATACCACCAGGATGCCCCAAAAGAAAGGGGAGGGGAGTATCACTATTTTTGTTTCCGCACCTCCCCTAGGACTGCCCTTATTATTCTCTGGATCTTTTGGAGCATCTAAATACGAAACAAACCTTCCGAGGTTCTTCCATCACTACGTGAAGCACCAGGACGTCATACAGACGGGGAGGTATTGTTGAGGCCTCTGCGACACATCATCTGCACTTTACAGAACAACATGGAGGTCAGACATTACTGCCGGAGAGAAACACAAGTACTCCGACTTATAGAGTACTAGCAAGAGGACCCAGCTATGCTCGGGTATATTTCATTTTTGTTTGCATAAGCATCATGTGATCATGTGTATCTCAGTATCAATATCATTGAAAAACCTGCCATCAGATGTTACTGGGAGTAAGGCTCAGCTAGATCTCTATATACAAAGCTCTGCTACATCTCTACTTATGTACAGCATACCCAGCTCTGCTACATCTCTGCATAGGTACAACATACCCAGCTCTGCTACATCTCTGCATAGGTACAGCATACCCAGCCCTGCTACATCTCTACTTATGTATAGCATACCCAGCTCTGCTACATCTCTGCATAGGTACAGCATACCCAGCTCTGCTACATCTCTACTTATGTATAGCATACCCAGCTCTGCTACATCTCTACTTATGTATAGCATACCCAGCTCTGCTACATCTCTGCATAGGCACAGCACACCCAGCTCTGCTACATCTCTACTTATGTATAGCATACCCAGCTCTGCTACATCTCTGCATAGGTACAACATACCCAGCTGTGCTACATCTCTGCATAGGTACAACATACTCAGCTCTGCTACATCTCTGCATAGGTACAACATACCCAGCTCTGCTACATCTCTGCATAGGTACAGCATACCCAGCTCTGCTACATCTCTGCATAGGTACAACATACCCAGCTCTGCTACATCTCTACATAGGTACAACATACCCAGCTCTGCTACATCTCTGCATAGGTACAACATACCCAGCTCTGCTACATCTCTACATAGGTACAACATACCCAGCTCTGCTACATCTCTGCATAGGTACAACATACCCAGCTCTGCTACATCTCTGCATAGGTACAACATACCCAGCTCTGCTACATCTCTGCATAGGTACAACATACCCAGCTCTGCTACATCTCTACATAGGTACAACATACCCAGCTCTGCTACATCTCTGCATAGGTACAGCCTACCCAGCTCTGCTACATCTCTACATAGGTACAACATACCCAGCTCTGCTACATCTCTGCATAGGTACAGCCTACCCAGCTCTGCTACATCTCTGCATAGGTACAACATACCCAGCTCTGCTACATCTCTGCATAGGTACAGCCTACCCAGCTCTGCTACATCTCTGCATAGGTACAACATACCCAGCTCTGCTACATCTCTGCATAGGTACAGCATACCCAGCTCTGCTACATCTCTGCATAGGTACAACATACCCTGCTCTGCTACATCTCTGCATAGGTACAGCATACCCAGCTCTGCTACATCTCTGCATAGGTACAACATACCCAGCTCTGCTACATCTCTGCATAGGTACAACATACCCAGCTCTGCTACATCTCTGCATAGGTACAGCATACCCAGCTCTGCTACATCTCTGCATAGGTACAACATACCTAGCTCTGCTACATCTCTGCATAGGTACAGCATACCCAGCTCTGCTACATCTCTGCATAGGTACAACATACCCAGCTCTGCTACATCTCTGCATAGGTACAGCATACCCAGCCCTGCTACATCTCTACTTATGTATAGCATACCCAGCTCTGCTACATCTCTGCATAGGTACAGCATACCCAGCTCTGCTACATCTCTACTTATGTATAGCATACCCAGCTCTGCTACATCTCTACTTATGTATAGCATACCCAGCTCTGCTACATCTCTGCATAGGCACAGCACACCCAGCTCTGCTACATCTCTACTTATGTATAGCATACCCAGCTCTGCTACATCTCTGCATAGGTACAACATACCCAGCTGTGCTACATCTCTGCATAGGTACAACATACTCAGCTCTGCTACATCTCTGCATAGGTACAGCATACCCAGCTCTGCTACATCTCAGCATAGGTACAACATACCCAGCTCTGCTACATCTCTGCATAGGCACAGCACACCCAGCTCTGCTACATCTCTGCATAGGTACAACATACCCAGCTCTGCTACTTCTCTGCATAGGTACAGCATACCCAGCTCTGCTACATCTCTACTTATGTATAGCATACCCAGCTCTGCTACATCTCTGCATAGGTACAACATACCCAGCTGTGCTACATCTCTGCATAGGTACAACATACTCAGCTGTTCTACATCTCTGCATAGGTACAACATACCCAGCTGTGCTACATCTCTGCATAGGTACAACATACTCAGCTCTGCTACATCTCTGCATAGGTACAACATACCCAGCTCTGCTACATCTCTGCATAGGTACAACATACCCAGCTCTGCTACATCTCTGCATAGGTACAACATACCCAGCTCTGCTACATCTCTACATAGGTACAACATACCCAGCTCTGCTACATCTCTGCATAGGTACAACATACCCAGCTCTGCTACATCTCTGCATAGGTACAACATACCCAGCTCTGCTACATCTCTACATAGGTACAACATACCCAGCTCTGCTACATCTCTGCATAGGTACAACATACCCAGCTCTGCTACATCTCTACATAGGTACAACATACCCAGCTCTGCTACATCTCTGCATAGGTACAACATACCCAGCTCTGCTACATCTCTACATAGGTACAACATACCCAGCTCTGCTACATCTCTGCATAGGTACAACATACCCAGCTCTGCTACATCTCTGCATAGGTACAACATACCCAGCTCTGCTACATCTCTGCATAGGTACAACATACCCAGCTCTGCTACATCTCTGCATAGGTACAACATACCCAGCTCTGCTACATCTCTGCATAGGTACAACATACCCAGCTGTGCTACATCTCTACATAGGTACAACATACCCAGCTCTGCTACATCTCTGCATAGGTACAGCATACCCAGCTCTGCTACATCTCTGCATAGGTACAACATACCCAGCTCTGCTACATCTCTGCATAGGTACAGCATACCCAGCTCTGCTACATCTCTGCATAGGTACAACATACCCAGCTCTGCTACATCTCTGCATAGGTACAACATACCCAGCTCTGCTACATCTCTGCATAGGTACAGCATACCCAGCTCTGCTACATCTCTGCATAGGTACAACATACCCAGCTCTGCTACATCTCTGCATAGGTACAGCATACCCAGCTCTGCTACATCTCTGCATAGGTACAACATACCCAGCTCTGCTACATCTCTGCATACCCAGCTCTGCTACATCTCTGCATACCCACACGACCCTGCTACATCTCTGCATACCCACACGACCCTGGTACATCTCTGCATACCCACACGACCCTGGTACATCTCTGCATACCCACATGACCCTGGTACATCTCTGCATACCCACACGACCCTGGTACATCTCTGCATACCCACATGACCCTGGTACATCTCTGCATACCCACAAAGCCCTATTATGGGTGTAGTGTATAAAAATGGCGGGGTTGTTATGGAAACCTGGAGGATAGCTGTGTGTGACAGATGGCGTGCCGTGCCAGTGATTGTTCCGGCATCTCAGCAGCTCGCTGGGACGCCATATAATGAGCATGTTGTTGGCGTCAATGATCCGTCTGCTCCGGCGTTTCGGCAGCTCTAAGAGCCACTTGACGTCCAGCTTGCTGAATCCTCCTCAGCTCCGCTTGATTATCTGCTGCTCAATTCCTGGATTTGTCTCTCTCGTCTTGATAAAAAGTAGCCGATGTGTTACTCCAGGTTACCATCTATGCGCCAAATTTCATCCAAATCCATTCTGCTGTTTTTGCGTGATCGAGGAGCAAACATCCAAATTGTCATAATATTAGTAGGGTTAGGATTGCCGGCTGGATAAGACGCAAACGCAGTGAGCGACGAGAAACAACATTAAGGATGTAACATGACATAGCAGGGTCAGTGAGACTCCGGGGTAAGATAAAGCACAACGTCCTGTTACCCAGTGGCGTAACTACCGCGGAAGGGGCGCACATACACTTCATGCCCCTTGCACCATAACCAAACCAGTGGACTGAGCATGGGCCAACACCTACAGTCACCGACACACCTGACCACCCATAGGGAATGACAGTCCATCAGGTCTGGCTGTGAACAATAAAGTTGTCAGTGTATATCACCTTAGGGCTATATAAGAGCAGGAGAAGACGGCTTGTAACCATATCTTAGTTATGTATATCCAAAATATTAAAATTCAAGGAGGACTGGAAATAGGTCAAAAATATTATGTATATCATATTTATGCCAGTGTCTAGACATTTCCACCATAGGAAATCTGGCTTTGTGTATGTAGATGAAAGTGCTCTATTGCACAACAGACAGAAAAAATTGGATTATTGCCAATAAAAGGGGTTAACTGTCCGGTCTCTGTGTGTATGTGCAATTTTATATTTAAAGCAGGAAAGCAGCAGTAGCCCAAGTAGTTTGTTGTTCACCTAATATACAGTCTAGCCTGTGCTAATCTTAAAAAAAAAAACATACTCTGCTATATACAAATTGTTTCTTGTTATTCACCTAATATACAGTCTAGCCTGTGCTAATCTTAAAAAAAAAAAAAACATACTCTGCTATATACAAATGGTTTCACCTAATATATAACCTAGCCTGTGCTAATCTTAAAAAACATACTCTGCTATATACAAATTGTTTCTTGTTATTCACCTAATATACAGTCTAGCCTGTGGTAAATCTTAAAAAAAAACAATACTCTGCTATATACAAATTGTTTCTTGTTATTCACCTAATATACAGTCTAGCCTGTGGTAAATCTTAAAAAAAAACAATACTCTGCTATATACAAATTGTTTCACCTAATATATAATCGAGCCTATGCTAATATTTATAAGAAAACTCCATTATTTACAAGCAGCTTCTTATTGTTCACCCAATATACAGTCTAGCCTGTACTAATCTTATAAAAGCCTACAGTAATGAAAAAAAAAACTGACACAGTTTTAGTGATCTAGTCCGATACTCTCTGAGTCGGAGGCGATCCTTATAGTGCTTTCACTTCTTTTTAAATTTTTCTTGAAATTTTTATTACCTGCTACCCATCGCCTCAACGCCTTCCAATTGAATTGGAGAAAAACGGCGTTTATGTGACTTTTTTTTACATTTTTTTTTTTTTTACATTTAACCCCTTAAAAGATCCAAATCTTTTCCAAAAAACAAAAATTCTTAGAGTCGCCATAGTTTGACACATAAGAAGTATTTTTATTTTTTTGCAGAGCCCCATGTGAACTTTTTAATTATCCCTTTTGGGGGGAATGTCTGATGTTTCGATCACATTTTATTCAAATTTTCATGGAACCCACGGTTTTAATATTTTTTTTAATTTTTTGATATTTTTACTTACCTCTTACTAGAGGACTTGGGCCTGCAATAACATGATTGCAAGTCTCATAGACTGTATTACAACTATACTATTGAGGATGGTCATAAACCAGCCGTAAAAGTTATATTTCTATGGCAGGCGGGGAAGTTTTTTAACGTCGGGGGAATATCGATATTCAATGCCCACTATTAGAGTGAACCCTGATTGCAAGCATTATCTTTAAAGCCCCAACATTTGCTGTAATAGTACAGCGCATGTCGGGAACAGGAGCCGGAAAAGGAGGAAACACTTGTGCAAGTGCTACTATTAACAATAGAGATGTTGATGGTAACAGCAACACCACTTCTAGTCCTGACAGCCTCACCAGTAGCCGCAGTGTTATCATACTCCCTGAGAATAAAGACTCTTCAATAATAATACATTTTATTTATATAGCGCCAACATATTCCGCAGCGCTGTACAATTTATAGGGACTCTTTGGACAGAAGTGAACCACAAATATTATGTGAGGGTTCTGCGTTTCCCTCCAGAACATGTAATTTACCTTGTGGTCTTTCTGTAAAGTCAACCAAGTCTTCTCCTTCATCCTCACTGACACAGATCCCATTCTCTAGTAGCCATGTGGCATCTTACCCATAGGCCAAGACTTCCTCTTCTTCCTCCTCTTTTTGATGAGTTGGATGAGAATTGCCAGCATTATTTTGATGTAGAGGCGGAAGACATGACTTTTAGTGGAGGTAGTAGTGGCAGGGGGTGCGCTACTGGTGCTAGTGCTGGTGCGGGCACTAAGGGGAAATCTTTTAGGAATTGTGAAGGCAAACACGAATCCCATTGCCATGATGAGTTCCAACAAAGTGAGGAAAGTGATATGGGTCTGATGAAGAGACTATTACAGAGGAGACATGGCAACCAGTTCAGGGTGACAAGTGACACAAGAACAGGGTGGTGGCATCTACAATAGGTTACACCTGACGAGTAACCCCGACATCCTAAAGGCCTGCCTGGGGTAGATCTAAGACAAGCATAGGTGGTGGTGGCACTTTCAGACACTTCTGGTTGGGGCAGCAGTAGCGGTACGTAGTATGCCGTCATCTCCTGTATGGCAATGTTTTTGTACATTACCAAATAACAGATAACTGACCATAGGCGTGCAGACACACGTGGGGACTAGGACTCTCCGTACTCACATACAATGGTCTGCACATATTTGTCAACATTGAATTAGCAGTGGACCTTCTCCGTGTCCATTCTACAGATAGCACATGGAGGTCATGGTCACATTATCATTACTATCTCCATCTCCTGCAGGCAATCTGCACCCTGTCATCCGGCTGCTCTACTAATTTATCTCCCACCTGGCCTGAGCAGTCGCTGCCGCACCACTTAGTGGAATCCATTACATTTGGCCACCTGATGTCTCCATGGTGAATACCTCGCACCTCTAGGAAGCTGCAAATCTGCACAACTTTCTTAGACTTCATTTTTACAATGTTCCCCCTGTTTTAACAAAGATGAGTACCTGCTGCTTAGCCCTTTCCATGCTTTAAGGTACGTCATTTGTTGCAAAAGGGTTAAAAATGGTCGACACTGCCGCGATTTCTCCTTTGTGTTATAAAGCAGAGACCAGTCAACAATAACTGCACTGATCACGGACTGAGGCACTGGATTACCAGCAGAGCACTGGCCCCGCCATCATGGGTAGCATCACTGTTACCTGGAATGAGATCTGAGAGCGATAATCTATTGTGTTCATAGGTTGCTCCATATTCCCTGTGGGGGCGGGGGGGGGTTAGTTGTCTAAATAGTGAACAGTTGTGATGTTAGCAGTATAACACACTTTATTAATATCCATAGGCACGTGTATGACGGCTCATCACCTGGCTCACGCCTCAGGCAACATATATCTACCGCCCCTTCTGCCTCACATGTGGAGTCCTTCCTGTATATACCGGGCGGGCACATTCTCTCTGTTTGCCTTTATCATGATGCCATATCCTCCTGTCCATATATATGACCAGTCAGATGTCTCCCTCCCTCTCATAGCATGCTGTGTCCTCCTGCAGCAGCCTCTCCCTCCTCCCCGCCTAACCATCTACTTACTATTACACTAGACTGGGATGAGACCAACAGGCAGCTCCAACTGTTGTCATATATATCATAGCACTGCAGACACTAGGTATATAGCTGGTTATTGTAGTGCTCTATGGTATATATCAGTGTTGGCCAAAGGTATTGGCCCCCCTGCAGTTCTGTCAGATAATCCTCGGTGTCCCCCAGATAATGATTACACAGCACAGACTCTTATATAGTATATAAGTGACACAGGGTATATACAGTATAAGTATCGCCCCCTGCAGTCCTGTCAGATAATCCTCGCTGTCCCCCAGATAATGATTACACAGCACAGACTCTTATATAGTATATAAGTGACACAGGGTATATACAGTATAAGTATCGCCCCCTGCAGTCCTGTCAGATAATCCTCGGTGTCCCCCAGATAATGATTACACAGCACAGACTCTTATATAGTATATAAGTGACACAGGGTATATACAGTATAAGTATCGCCCCCTGCAGTCCTGTCAGATAATCCCCGGTGCCCCCCAGATAATGATTACACAGCACAGACTCTTATATAGTATATAAGTGACACAGGGTATATACAGTATAAGTATCGCCCCCTGCAGTCCTGTCAGATAATCCTCGGTGCCCCCCAGATAATGATTACACAGCACAAACTCTTATATAGTATATAAGTGACACAGGGTATATACAGTATAAGTATCGCCCCCTGCAGTCCTGTCAGATAATCCTCGCTGTCCCCAGATAATGATTACACAGCACAGATTCTTATATAGTATATAAGTGACACAGGGTATATACAGTATAAGTATCGCCCCCTGCAGTCCTGTCAGATAATCCTCGCTGTCCCCCAGAT
Source organism: Leptodactylus fuscus (assembly GCF_031893055.1). Lineage (NCBI taxonomy): Eukaryota > Metazoa > Chordata > Amphibia > Anura > Leptodactylidae > Leptodactylus > Leptodactylus fuscus. Next base: position 68,684 of record NW_027440556.1, read on the forward strand.
AATGATTACACAGCACAGACTCTTATATAGTATATAAGTGACACAGGGTATATACAGTATAAGTATCGCCCCCTGCAGTCCTGTCAGATAATCCTCGGTGTCCCCCAGATAATGATTACACAGCACAGACTCTTATATAGTATATAAGTGACACAGGGTATATACAGTATAAGTATCGCCCCCTGCAGTCCTGTCAGATAATCCCCGGTGCCCCCCAGATAATGATTACACAGCACAGACTCTTATATAGTATATAAGTGACACAGGGTATATACAGTATAAGTATCGCCCCCTGCAGTCCTGTCAGATAATCCTCGGTGCCCCCCAGATAATGATTACACAGCACAAACTCTTATATAGTATATAAGTGACACAGGGTATATACAGTATAAGTATCGCCCCCTGCAGTCCTGTCAGATAATCCTCGCTGTCCCCAGATAATGATTACACAGCACAGATTCTTATATAGTATATAAGTGACACAGGGTATATACAGTATAAGTATCGCCCCCTGCAGTTCTGTCAGATAATCCTCGGTGTCCCCCAGATAATGATTACACAGCACAGACTCTTATATAGTATATAAGTGACACAGGGTATATACAGTATAAGTATCGCCCCCTGCAGTCCTGTCAGATAATCCTCGGTGTCCCCAGATAATGATTACACAGCACAGACTCTTATATAGTATATAAGTGACACAGGGTATATACAGTATAAGTATCGCCCCCTGCAGTCCTGTCAGATAATCCTCGCTGTCCCCCAGATAATGATTACACAGCACAGACTCTTATATAGTATATAAGTGACACAGGGTATATACAGTATAAGTATCGCCCCCTGCAGTTCTGTCAGATAATCCTCGGTGTCCCCCAGATAATGATTACACAGCACAAACTCTTTGGTAATATCTTCATTTATTTTGTTTGCAATGAAAAAACACAAAAGAGAATGAAAAAAAAGTCACATCATTGATCATTTTACACAAAACTCCAGAACTGGTGCGGACAGAAGTATTGGCGCCCTCAGCCTAATACTTGGTAGCACAACCTTTAGACACAATAACTGCGCACAACCGCTTCCGCTAACCAGCAATGAGTTTCTTACAAGGCTCTGCTGGAATCTTAGACCCTTCTTCTTTGGCTCCTGCTCCAGGTCCCCCCTGAGATGTGAAGGGGGCCTTCTCCAAACTGCCACCAAGAGATCTCTCCCCCTCCCCCACAGGTGTTCTATGGGATTCAGGGCTGGACTCATTGCTGCCACTTTACAAGTCTCCAGGGCTTTCTCTCACCACCATTTTCTAGTGCTGACCTGAAGTGTGTTTTGGGTCCTTGTCCTGCTGGAAGAGCCCTGACCTCTGAGGGAGACCCGGCTTTCTCACACTGGGCCCTACATGATGCTGCACAATGTGTTGGTCGTCTTCATACTTCATAATGCCATGCACACGGTCAAGCAGTCCAGTGCCAGAGGCAGCAAAACAACCCCAAACCATCAGGGACCCTCCGCCATGTCTGACTGTAGGGGGCGTCTTCTTCTCTTTTTTCCTGTAATCTCTATGTTGAGGCCTTTTCCTACTTTTGTCTCCTCTGACCAGAGAACATTCTTCCAAAACGGTTTTGGCTTTCTCAGGTAAGTTTTGGCAAACTCCAGCCTGGCTTATGTCTCTGGGTAAGAAGTGGGGTCTTCCTGGGTCTCCTACCATACAGTTGTAACACTCAGGAGGGCCAGGGCTGGTATCACGGGTAATATATCAGTTGTGGCCGGATTTCACGGGGTCCCTGGGTCCCAAATGTGCACAAAATCTCCTTTTTGATGTCCCCGACTACCCACCCCCACGTGGTATCTGACAATGACAACAGACAACCAGGTCTCGGGGGTAATCGTTGCTCTTTTACTAGCAGGACAAAGTAATACAAATGTACATATGGAGTAATTCTTCACATACAATACAGCAATCTTTGTAGGTAGTGTCCAATTAAGCAGGTGATGGAGCTTGGAGCAGGAATGCTTTGGATAGTTTAATTAGTAGTTGCTTGGGTAGTTAAACTTGTATATACTTGTAAAGATGGCCTGTCTCCAGGGGGTTAGTCCTCAACAAACTGGGTACAGGTATGTAGGAGGGGAACTAGAATTTGTCAGCAGCGGGAGACCCTCAAATTCTGCCAGACTAGCTATGGGTTTCTTAAATATAGATTTTTCCCAAAGACTTACTTGAATAGAGAGATACGTGTAGAAGTCCCAGATGTATGGATAAAACAGGTCCATCAACTTTAGTGCTTGTAGGCTTGGAGTTCCAGAGGAAAGTGTTCTCTGAGGAGAATCTTGAGTACAGAGGAAAAGACATCTCTGCTTGGAGTGCCCTGAGACTTGGCTGCCATTTTCAGCTCCACATGTCTGCCCTCTAGCTCCACACAAAAGACCCAGACAAAAGGTCCCCAACCCCCCTAGAGGGGGCTGTAACTCCTCCTCCTCCAAGCCAGTCAAGGGAGTTTGATTGGTCCTGAAGGTCACCTGATCATAATGGACACTCCTTCACATTGGCAACTCAAATTACAATGGCAAAGTATAGGCAGGTGCAGTTCACAAAAACATCCACAAGATGGCGCATTAATAGACCCCCCTGTGTGCTGGCTCTGGTAAAATAGAAACACTGGTAAATATATAGAAGGAATGAAGGGGGAGGAAACTCTTTACCTTATATGCAAATGTCCATACCATCTCGGTCTGCAAGGACTATTAAAGGGAATGGGACGAACAGTACCAGGACATTACACAGTCCCTTCTCATTCAGACGCTAACGGATAGTACGGGGTGACACTGTTGTACCCTCGGACTGCAGGGCAGCTTGGACTTGTTTGGATGTTAGTCGAGGTTCTTTATCCACCATCTGCACAATCTTGCGTTGAAATCTCTCGTCCGTGTTTCTTTTGCGTCCACATCTAGGGAGGTTAGCCACAGTGCCATGGGCTTTACACTTCTTGATGACACTGCGCACGGTAGACAAAGGAACATTCAGGGCTTTGGAGATGGACTTGTAGCCTTGAGATTGCTCATGCTTCCTCACAATTTTGCTTCTCAAGTCCTCAGACAGTTCTTTGGTCTTCTTTCTTTTCTCCATGCTCAATGTGGTCACACAAGGACACAGGTGGAGTCAACTTTAATCCATTTCAACTGGATGCAAGTGTGATTTAGTTATTGCCACCACCTGTTAAGTGCCTCAGGTAAGTAACAGGTGCTGTTAGTTACACAAATTACAGAAGCATCACATGATTTTTCAAACAGTGCCAATACTTTTGTCCACCCCCTTTTTTATGTTTGCTGTGGAATTATATCCAATTTGGCTTTGTGACAATTCTTTTTGTGGTTTTCCATTGAAGACAAATTAAATGAAGAAAATACCAAAGAGTTTGTGATTGCAATCATTATCTGGAAGAACTTGAGGATTATCTGACAGAATTGCAGGGGGGCCAATACTTTTGGCCAACACTGTATATATCAGTGTTGCGATGCTCTAGGTGTGTAGCTGGTGGTTGTAGTGCTCTATGGTATATATCAGTGTTGCGATGCTCTAGGTATGGCGCTGGTTATTGTAGTGCTCTATGGTATATATCAGTGTGTAGCTGGATATTGTAGTGCTCTGTGGTATATATCAGTGTGTAGCTGGTGGTTGTAGTGGTCTGTGGTATATATCAGTGTGTAGCTGGTGGTTGTAGTGCTCTGTGGTATATATCGGTGTGTAGCTGGTGGTTGTAGTGCTGTATGGTATATATCGGTGTGTAGCTGGTGGTTGTAGCGCTGTATGGTATATATCAGTGTGTAGCTGGTGGTTGTAGTGCTGTATGGTATATATCAGTGTGTAGCTGGTGGTTGTAGTGCTCTGTGGTATATATCAGTGTGTAGCTGGTGGTTGTAGCGCTGTATGGTATATATCAGTGTGTAGCTGGTGGTTGTAGTGCTCTGTGGTATATATCAGTGTGTAGCTGGTGGTTGTAGTGGTCTGTGGTATATATCAGTGTGTAGCTGGTGGTTGTAGTGCTGTATGGTATATATCAGTGTGTAGCTGGTGGTTGTAGTGCTCTGTGGTATATATCAGTGTGTAGCTGGTGGTTGTAGTGCTGTATGGTATATATCAGTGTGTAGCTGGTGGTTGTAGTGCTCTGTGGTATATATCAGTGTGTAGCTGGTGGTTGTAGTGCTGTATGGTATATATCGGTGTGTAGCTGGTGGTTGTAGTGCTCTGTGGTATATATCGGTGTGTAGCTGGTGGTTGTAGTGCTCTGTGGTATATATCAGTGTGTAGCTGGTGGTTGTAGTGCTGTATGGTATATATCAGTGTGTAGCTGGTGGTTGTAGCGCTATATGGTATATATCAGTGTGTAGCTGGTGGTTGTAGCGCTGTATGGTATATATCAGTGTGTAGCTGGTGATTGTAGCGCTGTATGGTATATATCAGTGTGTAGCTGGTGGTTGTAGTGCTGTATGGTATATATCAGTGTGTAGCTGGTGGTTGTAGCGCTGTATGGTATATATCAGTGTGTAGCTGGTGGTTGTAGCGCTCTGTGGTATATATCGGTGTGTAGCTGGTGGTTGTAGCGCTGTATGGTATATATCAGTGTGTAGCTGGTGGTTGTAGCGCTGTATGGTATATATCAGTGTGTAGCTGGTGGTTGTAGCGCTGTATGGTATATATCAGTGTGTAGCTGGTGGTTGTAGCGCTGTATGGTATATATCGGTGTGTAGCTGGTGGTTGTAGCGCTGTATGGTATATATCAGTGTGTAGCTGGTGGTTGTAGCGCTGTATGGTATATATCAGTGTGTAGCTGGTGGTTGTAGCGCTGTATGGTATATATCAGTGTGTAGCTGGTGGTTGTAGCGCTGTATGGTATATATCGGTGTGTAGCTGGTGGTTGTAGCGCTGTATGGTATATATCGGTGTGTAGCTGGTGGTTGTAGTGCTGTATGGTACATATCGGTGTGTAGCTGGTGGTTGTAGCGCTGTATGGTATATATCGGTGTGTAGCTGGTGGTTGTACTTCTCTACGGTATATTATATAGCACTGCGCACCCTCTAGGTTTGTAACATGTTGTTGGAGTTGAACTTCGTTTCCAGAAAATTCCATAGTAAGTCGAAGAACTCTTGGCAGTCCAGCTCGCCATCTTTATTCGCGTCCATGGTGTTCATTATCTTCTCAATGTCTGGTTCCATACCCTGTCAATGGAAGAGACAGATTGTCAGATGTTGTGCACTGTGCTTAGATCCACTTCAGATTCAAGAAGGGTTTCCTATTGGAACTGACCTAAGAATTGTTGCAAAAGCAATTGTTCAAACAGACATAGCGCCCCATCCATAGGTGTGGCTGTGTCTGGTACTGCAGCTCAGACACCTTTACTGGAGCTCCCCTGACTGTGTTTTCCAGAGCAGGAGGCTAAGACTAGGATATAGTTCTGAGGAGGGTGGACTATAGATGGGACGGAGACGTTTGGTTAGTATTCGCCATCCTCTGATAGTAACCTGCTAAACCGTTACTCGTTGCTAGTGATGAACCCTGGAGACGTCTCATCTAATAAAAATCCAACTTTGCATTGACTTTTGAGTATGGTTCCATGATGAAGACTGGGAAGAAGCATCTCCAAAGTGCCCAGAGTCCTTCTAGGACTTCTCAGAGGAGGAAGATCTGTTAGAGTAACTCTTGGGCGATTGAGAAGACTTGTCCTGTCCAAGTTCTCCCACTGACCTGTAGTTTCTGTGTTAGTGAGGATGGAGAGGTGTGAGCCCTGAGACACGAGCCCTGAGCCCTGAGGCACGAGCCCTGAGGCACGAGCCCTGAGGCACGAGCCCTGAGGCACGAGCCCTGACAATACAATGGGGCAAGCAAACAATAAATAACCCTGCCCATTCCCGCGCTGATCTCTCCCGTGTCCTCAGCAGGTGTCATGTCTGTGATACTAATACATAGGGCCTAGCGCTCCCTACAGGACAGAGCAGAGGCAGGGAGCGGCTGCTTTCTGTTTTCCCGTTGTATTCAACTCATCTCCTTCACCTGGACACAGATGGGTTGAAGTCTGGAAACATCTCCTGCTGCCGAGGACGGGGGGACAGCACCCAATGTATCGGAGATGAAGCTCCCTCCAGTAAGGGGCTGGTCATAGCGCCTCCTGTGGTGGTACCGGGAGTCTATATCTGCTTACTCCAACCACAAATACAGTAAGAAGCAGAAAGGAAGAGCGGGGCGCCGGCTGCACTAACTGTGGGACACCCAGCGGGTGAAGAAAGTGGGCGCTCTCTATTACATAGATGGCCGGTATGATGTATGGTATTGTATGGGGTATAAGGGCTATGGTAATATCACATATGTGTATGGAATTGTATGTAGTATAAGGGCTATGGTAATATCACATATGTGTATGGTATTGTATGGGGTATAAGGGGTATGGTAATATTACATATATGTATGGTATTGTATGTAGTATAAGGGCTATGGTAATATCACATATATGTATGGTATTGTATGGGGTATAAGGGCTATGGTAATATCACATATATGTATGGTATTGTATGGGGTATAAGGGCTATGGTAATATCACATATGTGTATGGTATTGTATGTAGTATAAGGGCTATGGTAATATCACATATATGTATGGTATTGTATGGGGTATAAGGGCTATGGTAATATCACATATATGTATGGTATTGTATGGGGTATAAGGGCTATGGTAATATCACATATGTGTATGGTATTGTATGTAGTATAAGGGCTATGGTAATATCACATATGTGTATGGTATTGTATGTAGTATAAGGGCTATGGTAATATCACATATGTGTATGGTATTGTATGGGGTATAAGGGGTATGGTAATATCACATATATGTATGGTATTGTATGGGGTATAAGGGCTATGGTAATATCACATATGTGTATGGTATTGTATGGGGTATAAGGGCTATGGTAATATCACATATATGTATGGTATTGTATGTAGTATAAGGGCTATGGTAATATCACATATATGTATGGTATTGTATGGGGTATAAGGGCTATGGTAATATCACATACACTCACCGGCCACTTTATTAGGTCCACCTGTCCAACTGCTCGTTAACACTTAATTTCTAATCAGCCAATCACATGGCGGCAACTCAGTGCATTTCGGCATGTAGACATGGTCAAGACAATCTCCTGCAGTTCAAACCGAGCATCAGTATGGGGGGGAAGAAAGGTGATTTGAGTGCCTTTGAACGTGGCATGGTTGTTGGTGCCAGAAGGGCTGGTCTGAGTATTTCAGAAACTGCTGATCTACTGGGATTTTCACGCACAACCATCTCTAGGGTTTACAGAGAATGGTCCGAAAAAGAAAAAACTTCCAGTGAGCGGCAGTTCTGTGGGGGGCGGAAATGCGTTGTTGATGCCAGAGGTCAGAGGAGAATGGCCAGACTGGTTCGAGCTGATAGAAAGGCATCAGTGACTCAAATAGCCACCCGTTACAACCAAGGTAGCCAGAAGAGCATCTCTGAACGCCGCACAGTACGTCCAACTTTGAGGCTACAGATGGGCTACAGCAGCAGAAGACCACACCGGGTGCCACTCCTTTCAGCTAAGAACAGGAAACTGAGGCTACAATTTGCACAAGCTCATCGAAATTGGACAATTGAAGATTGGAAAAACGTTGCCTGGTCTGATGAGTCTCGATTTCTGCTGCGACATTCGGATGGTAGGGTCAGAATTTGGCGTCAACAACATGAAAGCATGGATCCATCCTGCCTTGTATCGGTAACGGTTCAGGCTGGTGGTGGTGGTGTCATGGTGTGGGGAATATTTTCTTGGCACTCTTTGGGCCCCTTGGTACCAATTGAGCATCGTTGCAACGCCAAAGCCTACCTGAGTATTGTTGCTGACCATGTCCATCCCTTTATGACCACAATGTACCCAACATCTGATGGCTACTTTCAGCAGGATAATGCAATGCCATGTCATAAAGCTGGAATCATCTCAGACTGGTTTCTTGAACATGACAATGAGTTCACTGTACTCCAATGGCCTCCACAGTCACCAGATCTCAATCCAATAGAGGAGCATCTTTGGGATGTGGTGGAACGGGAGATTCGCATCATGGATGTGCAGCCGACAAATCTGCGACTGCAACTGTGTGATGCCATCATGTCAATATGGACCAAAATCTCTGAGGAATGCTTCCAGCACCTTGTTGTATCTATGCCACGAAGAATTGAGGCAGTTCTGAAGGCAAAAGGGGGTCCAACCCGTTACTAGCATGGTGTACCTAATAAAGTGGCCGGTGAGTGTATATGTATTGTATTGTATGGGGTATAAGGGCTATGGTAATATCACATATATGTATGGTATTGTATGTAGTATAAGGGCTATGCTAATATCACATATGTGTATGGTATTGTATGGGGTATAAGGGCTATGGTAATATCACATATGTGTATGGTATTGTATGTAGTATAAGGGCTATGCTAATATCACATATGTGTATGGTATTGTATGTAGTATAAGGGCTATGGTAATATCACATATATGTATGGTATTGTATGGGGTATAAGGGCTATGCTAATATCACATATGTGTATGGTACTGTATGTAGTATAAAGGGTATGGTAATATCACATATATGTATGGTATATTTTATGTTCCGTGTATTTGTTCATTGATGGCAGGACCTTGTGTATATGAGCAGACAGCGGAGCCACAGACTCATCTATTCTCCATGAGATAAGAGTATATCCGTCTATCTATATAGTATAGCAGTATATCTATATAGTATAGCAGTATATCTATATAGCAGTATATCAGTATATCTATATAGTATATATCAGTATATCTATATAGTATAGCAGTATATCTATATAGCATAGCAGTATATATACAGTCCTATGAAAAAGTTTGGGCACCCCTATTAATCATTTTTAGTTCTAAATATTTTGGTATTTGCAGCAGCCATTTCAGTTTGATATATCTAATAACTGATGGACACAGTAATATTTCAGGATTGAAATGAGGTTTATTGTACTAACAGAAAATGTGCAATATGCATTAAACCAAAATTTGACTGGTGCAAAAGTATGGGCACCTCAACAGAAAAGTGACATTAATATTTAGTACATCCTCCTTTTGCAAAGATAACAGCCTCTAGTCGCTTCCTGTAGCTTTTAATCAGTTCCTGGATCCTGGATGAAGGTATTTTGGACCATTTCTTTCTACAAAACAATTCAAGTTCAGTTAAGTTTGATGGTCGCCGAGCATGGACAGCCCGCTCTCAAATGGTCTGAAAATAAAGATTGTTCAACATAGTTGTTCAGGGGAAGGATACAAAACGTTGTCTCAGAGATTTAACCTGTCAGTTTCCACTGTGAGGAACATAGTAAGGAAATGGAAGACCACAGGGACAGTTCTTGTTAAGCCCAGAAGTGGCAGGCCAAGAAAAATATCAGAAAGGCAGAGAAGAAGAATGGTGAGAAGAGTCAAGGACAATCCACAGACCACCTCCAAAGAGCTGCAGCATCATCTTGCTGCAGATGGTGTCACTGTGCATCGGTCAACTATACAGCGCACTTTGCACAAATAGAAGCTGTATGGGAGAGTGATGAGAAAGAAGCCGTTTCTGCACGTACGCCACAAATAGAGTTGCCTGAGGTATGAAAAAGCACATTTGGACAAGGCAGCTTCATTTTGGAAACAAAAATTGAGTTGTTTGGTTATAAAAAAAGGCGTTATGCATGGCGTCCAAAAAGAAACAGCATTCCAAGAAAAACACATGCTACCCACTGTAAAATTTGGTGGAGGTTCCATCATGCTTTGGGGCTGTGTGGCCAATGCCGGCATCGGGAATCTTGGTAAAGTTGAGAGTCGCATGGATTCCACTCAGTATCAGCAGATTCTTGAGAATAATGTTCAAGAATCAGTGACGAAGTTGAAGTTACGCCGGAGATGGATATTTCAGCAAGACAATGATCCAAAACACCGCTCCAAATCCTCAGGCATTCATGCAGAGGAACAATTACAATGTTCTGGAATGGCCATCCCAGTCCCCAGACCTGAATATCATTGAACATCTGTGGGATGATTGGAAGCGGGCTGTCCATGCTCGGCGACCATCTAACTTAACTGAACTTGAATTGTTTGTCCAAAATCCCTTCATCCAGGATCCAGGAACTGATTAAAAGCTACAGGAAGCGACTAGAGGCTGTTATCTTTGCAAAAGGAGGATGTACTAAATATTAATGTCACTTTTCTGTTGAGGTGCCCATACTTTTGCACCGGTCAAATTTTGGTTTAATGCATATTGCACATTTTCTGTTAGTACAATAAACCTCATTTCAATCCTGAAATATTACTGTGTCCATCAGTTATTAGATATATCAAACTGAAATGGCTGCTGCAAATGCCAAAATATTTAGAACTAAAAATGATTAAGATTAATAGGGGTGCCCAAACTTTTTCATAGGACTGTATATAGCATAGCAGTATATCTATATAGTATAGCAGTATATCTATATAGCATAGCAGTATATCTATATAGCATAGCAGTATATCCATATAGTATAGCAGTATATCTATATAGCATAGCAGTATATCTATATAGCATAGCAGTATATCCATATAGTATAGCAGTATATCTATATAGCATAGCAGTATATCCATATAGTATAGCAGTATATCTATATAGCATAGCAGTATATCTATATAGTATAGCAGTATATCTATATAGCATAGCAGTATATCCATATAGTATATCCGTCTATCTATATAGTATAGCAGTATATCCATATAGTATAGCAGTATATCTATATAGCAGTATATCTATATAGCAGTATATCTATATAGCAGTATATCTATATAGCAGTATATCTATATAGCATAGCAGTATATCCATATAGTATAGCAGTATATCTATTCTATACATTGGATTTATTATATCAGGACAATAATATGGCGGCTTTTACCCGGGAAAATCTGCTCATGGAAAACGGTTGAGCCTGTGGCTGATCTGTTTGGGTGTCTGCGTCTGGTGTGGAAGGTTCTGACGTAAGTCCCACCAGTACAGCCCTGCATACATGTACAATGCCTCTAGTAGGCGGAGGAAGTGCAGCTCTGGATGTGACTAGAGTAGAACACCACAATGTACAACAGAGAACTCAGTGGAGACTTCACCTGAGCGAGGTTGGGGGAGCAGACAGAACGGAGCATCCCCCCCCCCATAACATACTATTACATGATCTCACCTTGGTGTAGGTGGGCAACTCTAACTTCAGGAACTCCTTAAATTCCTTAAAGTTCATGGTGCGGGGGTCTCCTTCCATCTTGGTGTACTTGTTGTAGGTATTTACCAAATGGGTGATGATCCGATCCATCCACTGAGTCTTGTTCTTCTGCACAGAGGAAATTGTAGAACTGTGTGGCCATATACAACTCTCATACTATATACTCATATACTCTCATGCTATACCGTATATACCCCACCAGTATTACCCTCATCCCCTCCCCCATATATACCCCACCAGTATTACACTCCTCCCCTCCCCCATATATACCCCACCAGTATTACCCTCATCCCCTCCCCCATATATACCCCACCAGTATTACACTCCTCCCCTCCCCCATATATACCCCACCAGTATTACACTCCTCCCCTCCCCCATATATACCCCACCAGTATTACCCTCATCCCCTCCCCCATATATACCCCACCAGTATTACACTCCTCCCCTCCCCCATATATACCCCACCAGTATTACCCTCATCCCCTCCCCCATATATACCCCACCAGTATTACACTCCTCCCCTCCCCCATATATACCCCACCAGTATTACACTCCTCCCCTCCCCCATATATACCCCACCAGTATTACACTCCTCCCCTCCCCCATATATACCCCACCAGTATTACACTCCTCCCCTCCCCCATATATACCCCACCAGTATTACCCTCATCCCCTCCCCCATATATACCCCACCAGTATTACACTCCTCCCCTCCCCCATATATACCCCACCAGTATTACCCTCATCCCCTCCCCCATAGATACACCACCAGTATTACACTCTTCCCCTCCCCCATATATACCCCACCAGTATTACACTCCTCCCCTCCCCCATATATACCCCACCAGTATTACCCTCATCCCCTCCCCCATAGATACACCACCAGTATTACACTCTTCCCCTCCCCCATATATACCCCACCAGTATTACACTCTTCCCCTCCCCCATATATACCCCACCAGTATTACACTCTTCCCCTCCCCCATATATACCCCACCAGTATTACACTCCTCCCCTCCCCCATAGATACACCACCAGTATTACACTCTTCCCCTCCCCCATATATACTCCACCAGTATTACACTCCTCCCCTCCCCCATATATACCCCACCAGTATTACCCTCATCCCCTCCCCCATAGATACACCACCAGTATTACACTCCTCCCCTCCCCCATATATACCCCACCAGTATTACCCTCATCCCCTCCCCCATAGATACACCACCAGTATTACACTCCTCCCCTCCCCCATATATACACCACCAGTATTACACTCCTCCCCTCCCCCATATATACCCCACCAGTATTACACTCATCCCCTCCCCCATATATACACCACCAGTATTACACTCCTCCCCTCCCCCATATATACCCCACCAGTATTACACTCCTCCCCTCCCCCATATATACACCACCAGTAATACACTCCTCCCCTCCCCCATATATACCCCACCGGTATTACACTCCTCCCCTCCCCCATATATACCCCACCGGTATTACACTCCTCCCCTCCCCCATATATACCCCACCGGTATTACACTCCTCCCCTCCCCCATATATACCCCACCGGTATTACACTCCTCCCCTCCCCCATATATACCCCACCGGTATTACACTCCTCCCCTCCCCCATATATACCCCACCGGTATTACACTCATCCCCTCCCCCATATATACCCCACCGGTATTACACTCATCCCCTCCCCCATATATACCCCACCGGTATTACACTCATCCCCTCCCCCATATATACCCCACCGGTATTACACTCATCCCCTCCCCCATATATACCCCACCGGTATTACACTCATCCCCTCCCCCATATATACCCCACCGGTATTACACTCATCCCCTCCCCCATATATACCCCACCGGTATTACACTCATCCCCTCCACCATATATACCCCACCGGTATTACACTCATCCCGTCCCCCATATATACCCCACCGGTATTACACTCCTCCCCTCCCCCATATATACCCCACCGGTATTACACTCATCCCCTCCCCCATATAACAATAATACTAAGCCTTTACCTTACAGGTGAGCGGAGCGCAGCACAGACACCAGAGGACAAGGACAAGCAGCAGATTAGCGTCCGCTCTGGGTGGAGATACCTGGAGAGGTAAGTGAGTGTCAGTGCTGGATTCTGCAGGAGGGGAGGGGGAGGGGAGGGGAGGGGGGGGGGGGGTCTGTCACTTACCATGATGGAGCCGGGCAAGATGTGCCCCAGTGATGGCAGAAGAGAGAATATAAGAGGGAAGACACACCCAGACCGAGCCCCCTCCTCACCTAACCTGTAATATAACCTCTATATACCTGTATACACCCAGACCGAGCCCCCTCCTCACCTAACCTGTAATATACCCTCTATATACCTGTATACACCCAGACCGAGCCCCCTCCTCACCTAACCTATAATATGCCCTCTATATACCTGTATACACCCAGACCGAGCCCCCTCCTCACCTAACCTGTAATATACCCTCTATATACCTGTATACACCCAGACCGAGCCCCCTCCTCACCTAACCTGTAATATACCCTCTATATACCTGTATACACCCAGACCGAGCCCCCTCCTCACCTAACCTGTAATATACCCTCTATATACCTGTATACACCCAGACCGAGCCCCCTCCTCACCTAACCTGTAATATACCCTCTATATACCTGTATACACCCCAGACCGAGCCCCCTCCTCACCTAACCTGTAATATACCCTCTATATACCTGTATACACCCAGACCGAGCCCCCTCCTCACCTAACCTGTAATATACCCTCTATATACCTGTATACACCCAGACCGAGCCCCCTCCTCACCTAACCTGTAATATACCCTCTATATACCTGTATACACCCCAGACCGAGCCCCCTCCTCACCTAACCTGTAATATACCCTCTATATACCTGTATACACCCACACCGAGCCCTCTCCTCACCTAACCTGTAATATACCCTCTATATACCTGTATACACCCCAGACCGAGCCCCCTCCTCACCTAACCTGTAATATACCCTCTATATACCTGTATACACCTGTATACACCCAGACCGAGCCCCCTCCTCACCTAACCTGTAATATACCCTCTATATACCTGTATACACCCCAGACCGAGCCCCCTCCTCACCTAACCTGTAATATACCCTCTATATACCTGTATACACCCAGACCGAGCCCCCTCCTCACCTAACCTGTAATATACCCTCTATATACCTGTATACACCCAGACCGAGCCCCCTCCTCACCTAACCTGTAATACACCCTCTATATACCTGTATACACCCAGACCGAGCCCCCTCCTCACCTAACCTGTAATATACCCTCTATATACCTGTATACACCCAGACCGAGCCCCCTCCTCACCTAACCTGTAATATACCCTCTATATACCTGTATACACCCAGACCGAGCCCCCTCCTCACCTAACCTGTAATATACCCTCTATATACCTGTATACACCCAGACCGAGCCCCCTCCTCACCTAACCTGTAATATACCCTCTATATACCTGTATACACCCCAGACCGAGCCCCCTCCTCACCTAACCTGTAATATACCCTCTATATACCTGTATACACCCAATCTGTCTCGAGCCCTCCTCACCTAACCTGTAATATACCCTCTATATACCTGTATTACAACCCAAAGCCCCCTCCTCACCTAACCTGTAATATACCCTCTATATACCTGTATACACCCAGACCGAGCCCCCTCCTCACCTAACCTGTAATATACCCTCTCTATACCTGTATACACCCAGACCGAGCCCCCTCCTCACCTAACCTGTAATATACCCTCTATATACCTGTATACACCCAGACCGAGCCCCCTCCTCACCTAACCTGTAATATACCCTCTATATACCTGTATACACCCAGACCGAGCCCCCTCCTCACCTAACCTGTAATATACCCTCTATATACCTGTATACACCCAGACCGAGCCCCCTCCTCACCTAACCTGTAATATACCCTCTATATACCTGTATACACCCAGACCGAGCCCCCTCCTCGCCTAACCTGTAATATACCCTCTATATACCTGTATACACCCAGACCGAGCCCCCTCCTCACCTAACCTGTAATATACCCTCTATATACCTGTATACACCCAGACCGAGCCCCCTCCTCACCTAACCTGTAATATACCCTCTATATACCTGTATACACCCAGACCGAGCCCCCTCCTCACCTAACCTGTAATATACCCTCTATATACCTGTATACACCCAGACCGAGCCCCCTCCTCACCTAACCTGTAATATACCCTCTATATACCTGTATACACCCAGACCGAGCCCCCTCCTCACCTAACCTGTAATATATCCTCTATATACCTGTATACACCCAGACCGAGCCCCCTCCTCACCTAACCTGTAATATACCCTCTATATACCTGTATACACCCCAGACCGAGCCCCCTCCTCACCTAACCTGTAATATACCCTCTATATACCTGTATACACCCCAGACCGAGCCCCCTCCTCACCTAACCTGTAATATACCCTCTATATACCTGTACACACCCAGACCGAGCCCCCTCCTCACCTAACCTGTAATATACCCTCTATATACCTGTATACACCCCAGACCGAGCCCCCTCCTCACCTAACCTGTAATATACCCTCTATATACCTGTATACACCCAGACCGAGCCCCCTCCTCACCTAACCTGTAATATACC